>NC_082708.1:50879458-51171958 GCF_030144855.1 Hypanus sabinus | reverse complement strand
ATTTAAAGCTAATTTTTTACCCTTAATTGACCAAATTAAGCAACTTGCTATCAGGTGGTCTTCACTATCTTTGTCATTGGTTGGTCGAATTAATGCTATTAAAATGATGGTATTACCCAAATTCTTATATTTATTTCAAGCATTACCAATTTTTATTCCTAAATCTTTTTTTGATATTATTGACTCCAAAATATCTTCTTATCTGTGGCAGAATAAAAATCCTAGACTAGGCAAAAAATATTTACAGAAGCCTAAGAAGGAGGGCGGTTTGGCTTTGCCAAACTTGAGATTTTACTATTGGGCAGTTAATATATGATAGTTAATATTTTGGACACAAGAATCGACTACAGCTGCTTGCCCACAATGGATAAATTTAGAATGTAAATCTGTGCAAGACTTTTCATTGTTTTCAATCTTAGGATTTTCACTTCCTTTTTCTTTATCTAAATTGAATAAACAAATAACTAATCCTATAGTCAAATACACATTGTGAATTTGGTTTCAATTTCGTAAATTTTTTGGTTTGAATAGGTTTATTTTATCATGCCCTATTTCTAACTATTTCTTTGGGCCCTCTTATGGATCAAGCTTTTCTTTTAGGGAAAACAAAAGGTATAACATGTTTTCGTGATTTGTTTTTGGATGATAGTGTTATGTCCTTTGAACAGCTATCTAATAAATATAATTTATCTAAAACCCATTTTTTTAGATATTTGCAAGTTAGAAATTTTTTGTATAATGAGTTACAGTCTTTTACAAAACTATGTCCATTGGACATTACGGAAAGAATTTTAGCTCTGAATCCTTGTCAAAAGGGTTTAGTAGCTGTCATTTATAATATGATCATGAAAATACAGCCAGATGTATCAGAAAAAATTAAGAAGGAATGGGAAGAAGAACTTTATTGTCTTATATCCACTGAACAGTGGGAGAAAATTTTACTCTTAGTCAATTCGTCCTCTATTTGTGCTAAACATGCCCTAATACAATACATAGAGCTCATATGTCTAGGGATAAACTTGCTTGATTTTATTCTCATGTTAATCCAACCTGTGACAGATGTCATTCTGATGTTGCCTCATTGACCCATATGTTTTGGTCTTGCCCTTGTTTACAAAATTACTGGAAAGATATTTTCAGTATTATTTCAAGAGTTCTGAATATCAATTTCCAACCGTATCCTTTTACTGCAATTTTTGGTTTACCAATGGTGGATAATAGTCGTTTATCCTCTTCATCTCGACGAATGATTGCATTTGTTACATTAATGGCTAGAAGATCTATTTTATTGAATTGGAAAGAATTTAATCCTCCAACTATATTTCAGTGGTTTTCTCCAAACTATCTCTTGTTTGAGCTTAGAAAAAATTAGAAGCGTTGTTTTTGATCCTTCAGTTAAATTTGAAGAAACTTGGAGACCATTTGTTCAACATTTTTATATGAGTTATATTGTCTTTTCCTAAACCTTACTTTTATTATCCTTAATTATTTGGATGGAGGTTCGGAGTTATTGGCACTACTGTATGTATTTAACGTTACGCAATGGCCCATGTTGGTTAGTGTTTTTTTTTTCTTCTCTTTTTTTGGGTTTTTTTTCTTTTTGTTTCTTTTGTTCATAAATACTATGAGTTTGGGAGGCCATATATATTGATTATTAAATATTTGAATGTCTACTTAAACTATCAATTATGTACTCTCAAACACTTTGTATTCATGTTTCATTTATGTTTGTTTAAAAATTAACAAAAAGATTTAAAGAGAACGAAAGAGAGTACTATTATTGCACCAATAATCATTAACCCCAACAAAACAAATATCTGCTGGAGGAACTTAGTAGGCATGGGAGGAAAGGAATTGTTGATGTTTCCGGTTAAGACTCTGAATAAGTATCGCAAAATCACCCTTGTAAGAAAGATTCATGAGATAAAATCTACCACTTTTACCCACTCTGACGTAGATGTCACTTCAGTCACTTAAATGACCTAGCAAGCCATTTACTTAGAGTCATAAAGTGAAGAAACAGCACAGAAACAGGTGCTTTGGCCCATCCAGTCCATGCTGACCCATTTAAACTGCTTAATCCTGTCGACCTTGCCCCGGACCATAGCCTGCCATACCCCCTAATTCTCTTCAACATTA
This sequence comes from Hypanus sabinus, assembly GCF_030144855.1. Lineage (NCBI taxonomy): Eukaryota > Metazoa > Chordata > Chondrichthyes > Myliobatiformes > Dasyatidae > Hypanus > Hypanus sabinus. The sequence goes on along the minus strand of NC_082708.1, from coordinate 51,169,819 downwards.
AAATCGTGCTTGCATGCACGCTCGTGCTGGCAGCTCATTCCACACTCTCATGACCCTCTGAATAAAAATGTTTCCCCTCATGTTCCCCTTAAACTTTTCACCTTTCACCCTTCACACATGATCTCCAGTTGTAGTCCCACCCAATATCAGTGGAAAAAGCCTGCTTGCATTTATCCTATCTACACTTCTCAAATTTTGTATATTTCTATCAAATCCCTCCCTCAATCTTCTAAGTTCCAAGGAATAAAGTCCTAGCCTATTCAATCCTTCCATATAACTCAGGTCTTCCAGTCCTGGCTACATCCTTGTAAATTTCCTTTGTATTCTTTCAAACTTATTTACATCTTTTCACTACCAGTGACCAAAACTGCACACAATGCTCCAAATTAGGCCTCAATGTCTTATACTACGTCAACATAACATCCCATCTTCTGCACTCAATGCATTGATTTATGGAGGCCAATGTGCCTAAAGCTTTCTTTACAACCCTATTTACCTGTGCCTCCACTTTTAATGAATTATGGACCTGTAATCCAAGATCCCTTTGTTTTACCAAATTCCTCAGTGCCATACTGTTCACTGTGTAAGGCCTACCCTGGTTGGTCCTACTGAAGTGCAATATCTCACATTTGTTGGCATTAAACGCCATCTGCCATTTTTCAGTGCATTTTTCCAGCTGGTTCACATCTTCCTTGCTGTCCACTACACCTCCAATCTTGGTGGTATGTTGTCCATTGCAATCCTTTTGCTCTTAACATATCTGTAGAATCCCTTAGGATTCTCCTTCACCTTGTCTGCTACAGCAACCACATACCTTCCTTTAGCCCTCCTGATTTCTTTCTGTGTTCTCTTGCATTTCTTATACTCCATACGTACCTCATTTGTTCCTACCTGTCTATACCTACACACTGATTTTTCTTAACCAGGGTCTCAATATCTCTTGAAACCCAAGTCCCCTAAACCTGTTATCTTTCTCTTTTATTCTAACAGGCACATATAAGTTTTATACTCTCAAAATAACACTTCTGAAGGCCTCTCACTTACTAAGTACACCTTTGCCAGAAAATAGCCTGTCCCAGTCCACACTTGACAGCTTCATTCTGATACCATCAAAATTGGCAGTCCTCCAATTTAGAATTTCAACCCATGGGCCGGCCCTATCCTTTTCCATATTTCCAATGGCATCATGATCATTAGATGCAAGGTGCTTCCCTGTAAGAACTTCTGTTACCTGCCTTGTCTCATTCCCTAATAGCAGATGAAGTATATTGCACACTCTCTTTTTGGGACTACTTTGAAGGAAACTTTCCTGAACACATTAGACAATCTCTATCTCATCTAGTCCTTGTACAGTTTTGGAGTCCCAGTCAATATGTGGAAAGTTAAAGTCACCTACTAAAACAACCTTACCCAATTTCCCTTGGGATCAATAAAGTACGTCCGTCTGTCTGTCTGTTTGTCTTATGTTTCTTGCAGCAATCTGGCTTTAAATTTGTTTTCTCTAAATCTCTCAAGTTGTTGGGTGGTCTATAATATAGCTCTATTAATATGGTTATAACTTTATTATTCTTAACTTCCACCCATAAAGCCTCACTAGATGAATTCTCCAGTTTGTCCTGAGCACGACCGTGCCATTTTCATTGACGAGTAATGCTACTCCTCCCCCTTTAATGCCTCATGTTTTGTCATGACTAAAACAATGGAGCCCTAAAATATTGAACTGCCAGTCCTGCCCCTCCTCTAACCAAGTCCCACTAATGGCTAGAATGTCATAGTTTCATGTGCTGATCCATGCCCTGAGTTCATTTGCCTTTCCTACAATACCTCTTGCATTGAAATATATGCAGCTCAGGACATTAGTCACACCATGCTCAACCTTTTGATTCCTGACTTTGTCTGAGGTCTTAACAGCATCTGTCTCCAAAACCTTTCCATTATCTGATTCCCATCCCCCTGCATTTAAACCATTCTGCCCCATGCAGCACCAGCAAACCTTCCCACTGGGGCATTAGTCTCCCTCCAGTTCAGGTGCAAACTTTCTCTTCTGTACAGCTTCTACCTTCCCTGCAAGAGAGCCCAAAATTCCAAAACCCTAATGCCCTCTCTCCTGCACCACCTCCTTTGCCGTGTGTTAAACCGTATGATCTTCCCATTTCTGGCCTTATTAGCATGTGGTAGTAAATTTGAGATCACAACCCTAGAGGAAGTGTTAGAAATTGCAACTGGATGCACTTCTTGCAAGAGACGTATTCAACTATCCTGCCTGGCATCCCTACAGCTCTAACTATGCAAATATAATGAAGCAACGAATAAACAAATGGGGGGAAATGTACTTAGTGCTTTTATGCCTTCGTTCACTCAGGCCTCTCTGTGCCGAAGGGTTGAAGAGCTAAAGCCTCACATGACCACTCGAACTCTGTCTGCTCTAACACTGCCCACTCCAACAGTAGCTGCTCCACTTGCCCCTTGAAGAGCTAAAGCCTCACATGACCACTCGAACTCTGTCTGCTCTAACACTGCCCACTCCAACAGTAGCTGCTCCACTTGCCCCTCCCTGTTCTTGCCAATCAATCCCGATCGTTAATTGTCCACCATTCAAACACGCAACTGTTTCAAATCGATGCATTATGTCCTCGATTGGCAAACCTGAATGAGCTGCATCCTTTCACACTTCAGATCACTGATTATAACACCAAACCACCGCAAATGGACGCTTTATGCACGTGATGAGCTTGCATCATTAATGTTTGGAGAGAAATAATAGAACTCAGTGGCCAAATCCACAACGGCAAGAAAGAGAGGACCAACTGTTCCTCATCATTAGACTCCGCAAAGTCTTACGGCATCAGTTCGAAGATGTACATCCTCCTAACTACCGACTGTCTTCCTTGTTAATGAATCGTTGCTCCTCACGATGAGCAACTTGTGAGTATTGAGAGTATTATCTGTGCTCCAGTGCGGACTGTAGGAGGTAACAGCTGTCAGCTAGTAAGTGAACTGACATGGAGGTAAACATACTTGTCTTCACTAATGGAGTTTTGGCAGATGTGTCAGTCCATGATGGAACTGGCTGAAGTGATCACTGCACGGTCCTCGTGCAGACAAAGCCCTGACTCTCACTTGTAGCCCACCATGGCACCTCAAGTGGGGTAGAGTCAGAACAAAACTGGCAATCAGCCTTGCAGAAATGTACAGCATGACAATTGATAATTTCATGGCATGGCTTAGCACTCACCCTGCTGCTGTGATCACCCTACTGCTGGTTCAAGAAGCACAGAAGAGCCCATCAGGAGAAGAACCAAGTGTCCTAAAATAATGAGGGCCCCTCCCCCACCACCACCCCCCCAGTGAGACTGCAGCACAGAATTACATACACACTTACACACTTGCATACACACAGAGCAAAGCAATGCCGTTGCCAACTGATCGGAGTTCTGAGTGGCTGTGGCCAATTAAGCTGCCAACAAGCCTCCCCACAACTTCTTACTCTGACTGCTTCCCTTCCTTTCCAGTCCTGATGAAGGGTCTTGGCCCGAAACTCTTTCCCACAGATGCTGCCTGGCCTGCTGAGCTCCTCCAGAATTTTGTATGTGTTGCTTTGGATTTCCATCATCTGGAGATTTTTTTGTGGTCCAGATATTTTGTCACCCCTCCGCCAAATGTCAATCATCAGCTCCACCATGGAAAACGTTGCAACTGTTCTATCAAGTGGCACTTGCTCACCACAGGAGCAAACGTCCAGTGGTGACGTGAGGGAACTGTCTTACTGAGAAGGCAGCATCTGACCCAGAGTGATATCATGGAGCTTGTTAAAGCTGAAGTCAAAGAGCATCATAAGGAAAACACTCCAGTAAATAGAGACACTCTTTGTGTCACGCCTTACACCAAGGGAAGGTGGTTCTGGGCATGAGAGATCAATCATCCAAGCCCCAAGGCACCATTGCAGTAGTTCCTCAGTATAGTGGGTCCAAACATTTCAGTTGCTCCATCAACAACCTTCCCTCCATCATAAGGTCAGAAGGGATGGTCTTTGCAGTTGATTGTATGATATTCCAATCCATTGGCAACTGGTCAGCGAAGGAAAGAGTCCACACTGAATTCTTCAACTTTCTATTTCAGGTGGAGCACAAGCACAGCAACAAAGCTTTCAAATATAAACTCAGAGATTTTGCAGATGCTGGAAATCTTGAGCAACATACACAAAACGCCAAGGGAACTCAGTAGGTCAGGCCACATCTATGGAGGGAAATAAACAGTCGACGTTTCGGGCCAAGATGCTATTGAAGGGTCTCAGCCCAAAATATCGACTTTATTCTGCCTCATAGATGCTGCCTGACTGCTAAGTTCTTCCAGCATTATACATGTGTGTGTGTGAATATGATGTTTCTGGCAAATCTGTCCTCAAAATATTGCTATGAGAATGTAGCTGGAACAAAAACTTAAAATGATCACACTGATGCAGGTGGGAATCCGTTGGTGTAGATTTGATGGTGCCTGGCCGGGTCAGAATAGCTATTCTGAATAAAACATATTTCCTGAGATTATCTGATACTAATAATCAGTACCTGCCTGATCATTCTATCCTTCTATCCACATTCTGAGAGAGAAAAGAATAAATACTGAAGACCGAGGTAATAATTTTTCAGTTCTCCTCAACGGGAGATTTGTGCCTCTGGAGGACTGTAAATTTTACAAACTTTATTTAATAGAAGAATAATGTGATAGACTAAGCAACCAAGGATCAGCCAGCCTAACGTAATTATCCTTTGGAAAATTATAGATTAATAAACTACCAGGGATTTTTTAAAGACAGGTCACATTTGACTTGGTGAATTAAGGATGTATATGGACTTTGAAAAAATATTGATGGGGAAGAACTTCCTAAATTTATCATCCATATTGACATCCATGCGATTAGACATTAGAGGGACAATGACAGCAGAGATACTAAATAGCTCAGACAGCAAACTGCGGGCGGTAGAGACTGATTGTTTTTTATTACTTTGGAGGTGCACCAAGGTGCCTTCTAAAGGTTGTATTCAGAACATTACACTTTTAAATTTATACTAATGAATGGGATTTAAGTATATATGTCATTTTACAGTGCAAAATGCTGCAACATAGCAATCAGCAGAGGAGGATAGCAGTTAACACTTGGAGCACAAAGGCATACAGATTGCTTAATGATACAAAAGATGAAATCTAACATAGGGGAGCATGAAGTGATGCAATTGGCTGAAAAGAATGGGAAGTGATGGTATTAAATAAAATATACATTTTAAAAGTGAGGGGAGGTACACAGACCTGGGGCGTATGCCATCGAATCTTTGAAGGTAGCTGGACAAGTTGAAAGGCTGTTTAAAAATGCATGAAATTTAGAAGCAAGGACATTATGCTAAACCTTTGTAAATTACTCAGCTGAAGTGTGTGTCCAAATCTAGGAGCCATTCAGATGTCAAAGCTTTGGTATGAGTACAGAAGAGATTTACTAGAAATCTGCACTTCATTACAATGAGAGACTAAACAGCTGCAAGGGAGCAGTGAGGTTAAGGGGTGATTGTACAGAGCTGTTTGAAATTACTAAAGATTTCAAAGACATAAGTGAGGAGAAATGGTTTCCAATGGACTGAGGGTAACTAGAGGGCACAGATTTAAATGATTGGAATTTAAAACAAAACAGACTGCATGAGAAGAATATTTATGCAGTTGTCTTGATCTGGATTACACCTCCAGAAATATGGGGAAATATGGGAGTGGCTCTTTCCAAGAGGTAGACAGACCCCATCAGGACCAGAATGGCCTCCTGTGTTGCCGGCATAGATAGGTGGCACAGTAGGGCTTCCATTAGGATAAACTGAGGGCAGACAAGCAAAGGCCAAGTGAAATAGAATGAATTGCCCGGAAAAGAATGGACATGTGAGGTCATTCTTTCAGGAGGTTCTAAAGGAACAGTCCTTTATCCACCTTTCAATGGCAAACAGTGCTTGAGATTACTTCATTTTAAGAAAGAGCTTCAACCTAAATAAATACCAATTCACAACAACCTGGGAGCAAGGCAAGGACTGTGTTGCTTTTCGTCATGTAATTCATCAAGGAGCTGAACTGCTATTGTCCTTAAGTTCTTCCTGGTGGTTGCTAAATATAAAATTAACAACTCTGTACTGTCTACTCCCTTTGAATGGAGAAACAACTGCATCTCATCCCCTCTTATCCACAGTTTACCTGACTCTGAAAGGTGCTCCAAGTACTCTGAAAAGACTTTCAATGTTTCAATGTAAATGCCAAATAGAGCTAATCTTTTCTCTGCTTACTGTGGTGAACTACATACACCTGTCTGGACATGCCCCCTGCTGACTGCTCCTGTGGCTCCTCCCACAGACCCCTGGATAAAGGTGACTGGAGCCACAGACCCTTCCTCAGTCTCCAGGATGTAGTATGGTGGTCAACAACTGTTTGTTCCTTCTTCCAGTCAATAAAAGCCGATATCTCGCCTTTACGTCTCAGAGAGAGTTATTGATGGTGCATCACTTACTGTGTGTACAACACACTACACATCTTTAGCAACATCAGCAAATATGCTTGGCTCACACCCGGGTAGAACACAACTGACAGCATGAGGAAGATGAGCATCAAACAAGATGGGAGGGAGGGGACTGTCAAAACGTTGAGTTGAAAGCCCGCAGCAGGAGTGAGGAGGAGGAGGAGCCAGGTATAAATGGAACATTTGGGAGGGAGAAGAGAGATTGAGAACTAACCTGCCCGTCCTAACCAAAACAAATAATTCATAACCCCAACCACATTATTTCACTAAGATACAGTACAATTTCCGACTTCTCACACCCTTCCCACAACAGTACACTCGTCCCTTCCCTTCACAATCCCTCCACAAGTGAGACAGCCAGTCTCTCTTCCTTCTACAGTGTCACAGTTGCCCTTCCCGTCACCACGTCACACCCTTCCCTTCCCTCGTCACACCTCTCCTTTCCCTCCACGGTGTCACACTCCTCCCTACCCTCCACAGTGTCACTCTCCTCCTTTCCCTCCACGGTGTCACTCTTCCTCTTTTCTCCGCAGACACACTCTTCCCTTCACTCCTCAGTGTTACACTCCTCCCTTCCTTCCGCAATACCACTGTCCATTCCTAACCAAAATGTGCATAAGCAAATAAAACCTAACCGCAAATGAAATATTCCGTTCATATATATTCCCACCCTTCCCACACTCTTAATCCCACCTTTCCCACAACAACAGTACATTCCTCCCTTCCCTTCACTATCCCTCCACAAGGCAGATAACCTGTCTCCATTTTCTCCACAATGCCACACTTCTTGCTTCACTCCACACTGTCACTCTCCTCCTGTTATGTTTTCTAATTTCAAAACATTAAACTAATTCAAATGAAGACACAGGAGTCCAAAGTACAGGTCTGACTATGAGGCACGCATGTATCACGTGGTAGTGTGATGATGTAGGCAATTAATATATTTTTACATATAAGCTATATATAAACAAACAAGAATACTTAATCAAATATACATGCAAGAATACTCAAATATTATTGAAATATTAAATACACTACACCTGCCTACTTCACAATGTTACACTTTGCCTTCTGTTCACAGTGTCATTCTTCTCCCTGCCTTCCAGAGTCACAGTCTTCCCTACCCTCCACAGTGTTACACTCCTCCCTACCCTCCACGGTGTCACTCTCCTCCCTACCCTCCACAGTGTCACTCTCCTCCATACCCTCCACAGTGTCACACTCTTCCCTACCCTCCACAGTGTCACTCTCCTCCCTACCCTCCACAGTGTCACACTCTTCCCTACCCTCCACAGTGTCACACTCCTCCCTACCCTCCACAGTGTCACTCTCCTCCCTACCCTTCACAGTGTCAATCTCTTCCCTACCCTCCACGGTGTCACACTCCTCCCTACCCTACACAGTGTCACACTCCTCCCTACCCTCCACTGAGTCACTCTCTTCCCTACCCTCCAGTATCACTCTCTTCCCTACCCTCCACAATGTCACACTCCTCCCTACCCTTCACAGTGTCACTCTCTTCCCTACCCTCCACAGTGTCACTCTCCTCCCTACCCTCCACGGTGTCACTCTCCTCCCTACCCTCCACAGTGTCACACTCTTCCCTACCCTCCACAGTGTCACTCTCCTCCCTACCCTTCACAGTGTCACTCTCTTCCCTACCCTCCACTGTGTCACACTCCTCCCTACCCTCCACGGTGTCACACTCCTCCCTACCCTCCACAGTGTCACTCTCCTCCCTACCCTCCACAGTGTCACTCTCTTCCCTACCCTCCACAGTGTCACACTCTTCCCTACCCTCCACAGTGTCACACTCCTCCCTACCCTCCACAGTGTCACTCTCCTCCCTACCCTTCACAGTGTCACTCTCTTCCCTACCCTCCACAGTGTCACACTCCTCCCTACCCTCCACAGTGTCACTCTCCTCCCTACCCTTCACAGTGTCACTCTCTTCCCTACCCTCCACTGTGTCACACTCCTCCCTACCATCCACGGTGTCACACTCCTCCCTACCCTCCACAGTGTCACACTCCTCCCTACACTCCACAGTGTCACACTCCTCCCTACCCTCCACAGTGTCACTCTCCTCCCTACCCTCCACGGTGTCACACTCCTCCCTACCCTCCACAATGTCACACTCCTCCCTACACTCCACAGTGTCACTCTCCTCCCTACCCTCCACAATGTCACACTCCTCCCTACCCTTCACAGTGTCACACTCCTCCCTACCCTCCACAGTGTCACACTCCTCCCTAACCTTCACAGTGTCACACTCCTCCCTACCCTCCACAGTGTCACACTACTCCCTACCCTCCACAGTGTCACACTCCTCCCTACCCTCCACAGTGTCACTCTCCTACCTACCCTACAAAGTGTCACTCTCTTCCCTACCCTCCACAGTGTCACTCTCCTCCCTACCCTCAACAGTGTCACTCTCTTCCCTACCCTCCACAGTGTCACTCTCCTCCCTACCCTCCACAGTGTCACTCTCTTCCCTACCCTCCACAGTGTCACTCTCCTCCCTACCCTCCACAGTGTCACTCTTCCCTACCCTCCACAGTGTCACTCTCCTCCCTACCCTCCACAGTGTCACTCTCTTCCCTACCCTCCACAGTGTCACACTCCTCCCTACCCTCCACAGTGTCACTCGCTTCCCTACCCTCCACAGTGTCACTCTCCTCCCTACCCTCCACAGTGTCACTCACTTCCCTACCCTCCACAGTGTCACTCCCCTCCCTACCCTCCACAGTGTCACACTCCTCCCTACCCTCCACAGTGTCGCACTCCTCCCTACCCTCCACAGTGTCACTCTCCTCCCTACCCTCCACAGTGTCACACTCTTCCCTACCTTCCACAGTGTCACTCTCCTCCCTACCCTCCACAGTGTCACTCTCTTCCCTACCCTCCACAGTGTCACTCTCCTCCCTACCCTCCACAGTGTCACACTCTTCCCTACCCTCCACAGTGTCACACTCCTCCCTACCCTCCACAGTGTCACTCTCCTCCCTACCCTTCACAGTGTCACTCTCTTCCCTACCCTCCACGGTGTCACACTCCTCCCTACCCTCCACAGTGTCACACTCCTCCCTACCCTCCACTGAGTCACTCTCTTCCCTACCCTCCAGTATCACTCTCTTCCCTACCCTCCACAATGTCACACTCCTCCCTACCCTTCACAGTGTCACTCTCTTCCCTACCCTCCACAGTGTCACACTCCTCCCTACCCTCCATGGTGTCACACTCCTCCCTACCCTCCACAGTGTCACACTCTTCCCTACCCTCCACAGTGTCACTCTCCTCCCTACCCTTCACAGTGTCACTCTCTTCCCTACCCTCCACTGTGTCACACTCCTCCCTACCCTCCACGGTGTCACTCTCCTCCCTACCCTCCACAGTGTCACTCTCCTCCCTACCCTCCACAGTGTCACTCTCTTCCCTACCCTCCACAGTGTCACACTCTTCCCTACCCTCCACAGTGTCACACTCCTCCCTACCCTCCACAGTGTCACTCTCCTCCCTACCATTCACAGTATCACTCCCTTCCCTACCCTCCACAGTGTCACACTCCTCCCTACACTCCACAGTGTCACTCTCCTCCCTACCCTTCACAGTGTCACTCTCTTCCCTACCCTCCACTGTGTCACACTCCTCCCTACCCTCCACGGTGTCACACTCCTCCCTACCCTCCACAGTGTCACACTCCTCCCTACACTCCACAGTGTCGCACTCCTCCCTACCCTCCACAGTGTCACTCTCCTCCCTACCCTCCACGGTGTCACACTCCTCCCTACCCTCCACAGTGTCACACTCCTCCCTACACTCCAGAGTGTCACTCTCCTCCCTACCCTCCACAATGTCACACTCCTCCCTACCCTTCACAGTGTCACACTCCTCCCTACCCTCCACAGTGTCACACTCCTCCCTACCCTCCACAGTGTCACTCTCCTACCTACCCTCCAAAGTGTCACTCTCTTCCCTACCCTCCACAGTGTCACTCTCCTCCCTACCCTCAACAGTGTCACTCTCTTCCCTACCCTCCACAGTGTCACTCTCCTCCCTACCCTCCACAGTGTCACTCTCTTCCCTACCCTCCACAGTGTCACTCTCCTCCCTACCCTCCACAGTGTCACTCTCTTCCCTACCCTCCACAGTGTCACACTCCTCCCTACCCTCCACAGTGTCACTCGCTTCCCTACCCTCCACAGTGTCACTCTCCTCCCTACCCTCCACAGTGTTACTCTCTTCCCTACCCTCCACAGTGTCACTCCCCTCACTACCCTCCACAGTGTCACACTCCTCCCTACCCTCCACAGTGTCGCACTCCTCCCTACCCTCCACAGTGTCACTCTCCTCCCTACCCTCCACAGTGTCACACTCTTCCCTACCCTCCACAGTGTCACTCTCCTCCCTACCCTCCACAGTGTCACTCTCTTCCCTACCCTCCACAGTGTCACTCTCCTCACTACCCTCCACAGTGTCACTCTCTTCCCTACCCTCCACAGAGTCACTCTCTTCCCTACCCTCCACAGTGTCGCACTACTCCCTACCGGCCACAGTGTCACTCTCCTCCCTACCCTCCACAGTGTCACACTCTTCCCTACCCTCCACGGTGTCACACTCCTCCCTACCCGCCACAGTGTCACTCTCTTCCCTACCCTCCACAGTGTCACACTCCTCCCTACCCTCCAAAGTGTCACACTCTTGCCTACCCTCCACGGTGTCACTCTCCTCCCTACCCTCCACAGTGTCACACTCTTCCCTACCCTCCACGGTGTCACTCTCTTCCCTACCCTCCACAGTGTCACTCTCCTCCCTACCCTCCACAGTGTCACACTCTTCCCTACCCTCCACAGTGTCACTCTCCTCCCTACCCTCCACAGTGTCACTCTCTTCCCTACCCTCCACAGTGTCACTCTCCTCCCTACCCTCCACAGTGTCACACTCTTCCCTACCCTCCACAGTGTCACTCTCCTCCCTACCCTCCACAGTGTCACTCTCCTCCCTACCCTCCACAGTGTCACACTCTTCCCTACCCTCCACAGTGTCATTCTCCTCCCTACCCTCCACAGTGTCACTCTCCTCCCTACCCTTCACGGTGTCACACTCTTCCCTACCCTCCACGGTGTCACTCTCCTCCCTACCCTCCACAGTGTCACACTCCTCCCTACCCTCCACAGTGTCGCACTCTTCCCTACCCTCCACAGTGTCGCACTCCTCCCTACCCTCCACCGTGTCACTCTCCTACCTACCCTCCACAGTGTCGCACTCCTCCCTACTCTCCACAGTGTCACTCTCCTACCTACCCTCCACAGTGTCGCACTCCTCCCTACCCTCCACGGTGTCACTCTCCTACCTACCCTCCACAGTGTCACACTGCTCCCTACCCTCCACAGTGTCACACTCTTCCCTACCCTCCACAGTGTCACACTCTTCCCTACCCTCCACAGTGTCACTCTCCTCCCTACCCTTCACAGTGTCACTCTCTTCCCTACCCTCCACAGTGTCACACTCTTCCCTACCCTCCACAGTGTCACACTCCTCCCTACCCTCCACAGTGTCACTCTCCTCCCTACCCTTCACAGTGTCACTCTCTTCCCTACCCTCCACTGTGTCACACTCCTACCTACCCTCCACGGTGTCACACTCCTCCCTACCCTCCACGGTGTCACACTCCTCCCTACACTCCACAGTGTCACACTCCTCCCTACCCTCCACAGTCTCACTCTCCTCCCTACCCTCCACGGTGTCACACTCCTCCCTACACTCCACAGTGTCACACTCCTCCCTACACTCCACAGTGTCACTCTCCTCCCTACCCTCCACAATGTCACACTCCTCCATACCCTTCACAGTGTCACACTCCTCCCTACCCTCCACAATGTCACACTCCTCCATACCCTTCACAGTGTCACACTCCTCCCTTCCCTCCACAGTGTCACACTCCTCCCTAACCTTCACAGTGTCACACTTCTCCGTACCCTCCACAGTGTCACACTCCTCCCTACCCTCCACAGTGTCACTCTCCTACCTACCCTCCAAAGTGTCACTCTCTTCCCTACCCTCCACAGTGTCACTCTCCTCCCTACCCTCCACAGTGTCACTCTCTTCCCTACCCTCCACAGTGTCACTCTCCTCCCTACCCTCCACAGTGTCACTCTCTTCCCTACCCTCCACAGTGTCACTCTCCTCCCTACCCTCCACAGTGTCACTCTCTTCCCTACCCTCCACAGTGTCACACTCCTCCCTACCCTCCACAGTGTCACTCTCTTCCCTACCCTCCACAGTGTCACTCTCCTCCCTACCCTCCACAGTGTCACTCTCTTCCCTACCCTCCACAGTGTCACTCCCCTCCCTACCCTCCACAGTGTCACACTCCTCCCTACCCTCCACAGTGTCGCACTCCTCCCTACCCTCCACAGTGTCACTCTCCTCCCTACCCTCCACAGTGTCACACTCTTCCCTACCCTCCACAGTGTCACTCTCCTCCCTACCCTCCACAGTGTCACTCTCTTCCCTACCCTCCACAGTGTCACTCTCCTCCCTACCCTCTACAGTGTCACTCTCTTCCCTACCCTCCACAGTGTCACTCTCTTCCCTACCCTCCACAGTGTCGCACTACTCCCTACCCGCCACAGTGTCACTCTCCTCCCTACCCTCCACAGTGTCACACTCTTCCCTACCCTCCACGGTGTCACTCTCCTCCATACCCGCCACAGTGTCACTCTCTTCCCTACCCTCCACAGTGTCACACTCCTCCCTACCCTCCAAAGTGTCACACTCTTGCCTACCCTCCACGGTGTCACTCTCCTCCCTACCCTCCACAGTGTCACACTCTTCCCTACCCTCCACGGTGTCACTCTCTTCCCTACCCTCCAGAGTGTCACTCTCCTCCCTACCCTCCACAGTGTCACACTCTTCCCTACCCTCCACAGTGTCACTCTCCTCCCTACCCTCCACAGTGTCACTCTCTTCCCTACCCTCCACAGTGTCACTCTCCTCCCTACCCTCCACAGTGTCACACTCTTCCCTACCCTCCACAGTGTCACTCTCCTCCCTACCCTCCACAGTGTCACTCTCCTCCCTACCCTCCACAGTGTCACACTCTTCCCTACCCTCCACAGTGTCATTCTCCTCCCTACCCTCCACAGTGTCACTCTCCTCCCTACCCTCCACAGTGTCACACTCTTCCCTACCCTCCACAGTGTCACTCTCCTCCCTACCCTCCACAGTGTCACTCTCCTCCCTACCCTCCACAGTGTCACACTCTTCCCTACCCTCCACAGTGTCATTCTCCTCCCTACCCTCCACAGTGTCACTCTCCTCCCTACCCTCCACAGAGTCACACTCTTCCCTACCCTCCACGGTGTCACTCTCCTCCCTACCCTCCACAGTGTCACACTCCTCCCTACCCTCCACAGTGTCGCACTCTTCCCTACCCTCCACAGTGTCGCACTCCTACCTACCCTCCACCGTGTCACACTCCTCCCTACCCTCCAAAGTGTCACACTCTTGCCTACCCTCCACGGTGTCACTCTCCTCCCTACCCTCCACAGTGTCACACTCTTCCCTACCCTCCACGGTGTCACTCTCTTCCCTACGCTCCACAGTGTCACTCTCCTCCCTACCCTCCACAGTGTCACACTCTTCCCTACCCTCCACAGTGTCACTCTCCTCCCTACCCTCCACAGTGTCACTCTCTTCCCTACCCTCCACAGTGTCACTCTCCTCCCTACCCTCCACAGTGTCACACTCTTCCCTACCCTCCACAGTGTCACTCTCCTCCCTACCCCCCACAGTGTCACTCTCCTCCCTACCCTCCACAGTGTCACACTCTTCCCTACCCTCCACAGTGTCATTCTCCTCCCTACCCTCCACAGTGTCACTCTCCTCCCTACCCTCCACAGTGTCACACTCTTCCCTACCCTCCACAGTGTCACTCTCCTCCCTACCCTCCACAGTGTCACACTCCTCCCTACCCTCCAAAGTGTCACACTCTTGCCTACCCTCCACGGTGTCACTCTCCTCCCTACCCTCCACAGTGTCACACTCTTCCCTACCCTCCACGGTGTCACTCTCTTCCCTACCCTCCACAGTGTCACTCTCCTCCCTACCCTCCACAGTGTCACACTCTTCCCTACCCTCCACAGTGTCACTCTCCTCCCTACCCTCCACAGTGTCACTCTCTTCCCTACCCTCCACAGTGTCACTCTCCTCCCTACCCTCCACAGTGTCACACTCTTCCCTACCCTCCACAGTGTCACTCTCCTCCCTACCCTCCACAGTGTCACTCTCCTCCCTACCCTCCACAGTGTCACACTCTTCCCTACCCTCCACAGTGTCATTCTCCTCCCTACCCTCCACAGTGTCACTCTCCTCCCTACCCTCCACAGTGTCACACTCTTCCCTACCCTCCACAGTGTCACTCTCCTCCCTACCCTCCACAGTGTCACACTCTTCCCTACCCTCCACAGTGTCATTCTCCTCCCTACCCTCCACAGTGTCACTCTCCTCCCTACCCTCCACAGTGTCACACTCTTCCCTACCCTCCACGGTGTCACTCTCCTCCCTACCCTCCACAGTGTCACACTCCTCCCTACCCTCCACAGTATCGCACTCTTCCCTACCCTCCACAGTGTCGCACTCCTCCCTACCCTCCACCGTGTCACTCTCCTACCTACCCTCCACAGTGTCGCACTCCTCCCTACCCTCCACGGTGTCACTCTCCTACCTACCCTCCACGGTGTCACTCTCCTCCCTACCCTCCACAGTGTCGCACTCCTCCCTACCCTCCACGGTGTCACTCTCCTACCTACCCTCCACGGTGTCACACTCCTCCCTACCCTCCACAGTGTCGCACTCTTCCCTACCATCCACAGTGTCGCACTCCTCCCTACCCTCCACGGTGTCACTCTCCTACCTACCCTCCACAGTGTCGCACTCCTCCCTACCCTCCACAGTGTCGCTCTCTTCCCTACCCTCCACAGTGTCACTCTCCTCCCTACCCTCCACAGTGTCACACTCTTCCCTACCCTCCACAGTGTCACTCTCCTCCCTACCCTCCACAGTGTCACTCTCCTCCCTACCCTCCACAGTGTCACACTCTTCCCTACCCTCCACAGTGTCATTCTCCTCCCTACCCTCCACAGTGTCACTCTCCTCCCTACCCTCCACAGTGTCACACTCTTCCCTACCCTCCACAGTGTCACTCTCCTCCCTACCCTCCACAGTGTCACACTCTTCCCTACCCTCCACAGTGTCATTCTCCTCCCTACCCTCCACAGTGTCACTCTCCTCCCTACCCTCCACAGTGTCACACTCTTCCCTACCCTCCACGGTGTCACTCTCCTCCCTACCCTCCACAGTGTCACACTCCTCCCTACCCTCCACAGTATCGCACTCTTCCCTTCCCTCCACAGTGTCGCACTCCTCCCTACCCTC
Source organism: Hypanus sabinus (assembly GCF_030144855.1). Classification (NCBI taxonomy): domain Eukaryota; kingdom Metazoa; phylum Chordata; class Chondrichthyes; order Myliobatiformes; family Dasyatidae; genus Hypanus; species Hypanus sabinus. Next base: position 51,153,840 of record NC_082708.1, on the reverse strand, counting down.
CACCGTGTCACTCTCCTACCTACCCTCCACAGTGTCGCACTCCTCCCTACCCTCCACGGTGTCACTCTCCTACCTACCCTCCACGGTGTCACTCTCCTCCCTACCCTCCACAGTGTCGCACTCCTCCCTACCCTCCACGGTGTCACTCTCCTACCTACCCTCCACGGTGTCACACTCCTCCCTACCCTCCACAGTGTCGCACTCTTCCCTACCATCCACAGTGTCGCACTCCTCCCTACCCTCCACGGTGTCACTCTCCTACCTACCCTCCACAGTGTCGCACTCCTCCCTACCCTCCACAGTGTCGCTCTCTTCCCTACCCTCCGCAGTGTCACTCTCCTACCTACCCTCCACAGTGTCACTCTCTTCCCTACCCTCCACAGTGTCACTCTCCTCCCTACCCTCCACAGTGTCACACTCTTCCCTACCCTCCACAGTGTCACTCTCCTCCCTACCCTCCACAGTGTCACTCTCTTTCCTACCCTCCACAGTGTCACTCTCCTCCCTACCCTCCACAGTGTCACACTCTTCCCTACCCTCCACAGTGTCACTCTCCTCCCTACCCTTCACAGTGTCACTCTCCTCCCTACCCTCCACAGTGTCACTCTCCTCCCTACCCTCCACTGTGTCACTCTCCTCCCTACCCTCCAGTGTCACACTCTTCCCTACCCTCCACAGTGTCATTCTCCTCCCTACCCCCACAGTGTCACTCTCCTCCCTACCCTCCACAGTTTCACTCTCCTCCCTACCCTCCACAGTGTCACACTCTTCCCTACCCTCCACAGTGTCACTCTCCTCCCTACCCTCCACAGTGTCCACACTCTTCCCTACCCTCCACGGTGTCACTCTCTTCCCTACCCTCCACAGTGTCACTCTCCTCCCTACCCTCCACAGTGTCACTCTCTTCCCTACCCTCCACAGTGTCACTCTCCTCCCTACCCTCCACAGTGTCACACTCTTCCCTACCCTCCACAGTGTCATTCTCCTCCCTACCCTCCACAGTGTCACTCTCCTCCCTACCCTCCACAGTGTCACACTCTTCCCTACCCTCCACAGTGTCACTCTCCTCCCTACCCTCCACAGTGTCACTCTCCTCCCTACCCTCCACAGTGTCACACTCTTCCCTACCCTCCACAGTGTCATTCTCCTCCCTACCCTCCACAGTGTCACTCTCCTCCCTACCCTCCACAGTGTCACACTCTTCCCTACCCTCCACGGTGTCACTCTCCTCCCTACCCTCCACCGTGTCACTCTCCTACCTACCCTCCACAGGTCGCACTCCTCCCTACCCTCCACGGTGTCACTCTCCTACCTACCCTCCACGGTGTCACTCTCCTCCTACCCTCCACAGTGTCGCACTCCTCCCTACCCTCCACGGTGTCACTCTCCTACCTACCCTCCACGGTGTCGCACTCTTCCCTACCCTCCACAGTGTCGCACTCCTCCCTACCCTCCACGGTGTCACTCTCCTACCTACCCTCCACAGTGTCGCACTCCTCCCTACCCACCACGGTGTCACTCTCCTACCTACCCTCCACGGTGTCACTCTCCTCGCCTACCCTCCACGGTGTCACTCTCCTACCTACCCTCCACAGTGTCGCACTCCTCCCTACTCTCCACAGTGTCACTCTCCTACCTACCCTCCACAGTGTCGCACTCCTCCCTACCCTCCACGGTGTCACTCTCCTACCTACCCTCCACAGTGTCACACTCCTCCCTACCCTCCACTGTGTCACTCTCTTCCCTACCCTCCAGTGTCGCACTCTTCCCTACCCCTCCGCAGTGTCACTCTCCTACCTACCCTCCACAGTGTCGCTCTCTTTCCCTACCCTCCTCAGTGTCACACTCCCCCCTACCCTCCACAGTGTCGCACTCATCCCTACCCTCCGCAGTGTCACTCTCCTCCCTACCTCCACAGTGTCACTCTCCTCCCTACCCTCCACAGTGTCACACTCTTCCCTACCCCTCCCACAGTGTCACTCTCCTCCCTACCCTCCACAGTGTCACTCTCCTCCCTACCCTCCACAGTGTCACACTCTTCCCTACCCTCCACAGTGTCATTCTCCTCCCTACCCTCCATAGTGTCACTCTCCTCCCTACCCTCCACAGTGTCACACTCTTCCCTACCCTCCACGGTGTCACTCTCCTCCCTACCCTCCACAGTGTCACACTCCTCCCTACCCTCCACAGTGTCGCACTCTTCCCTACCCTCCACAGTGTCGCACTCCTCCCTACCCTCCACCGTGTCACTCTCCTACCTACCCTCCACAGTGTCGCACTCCTCCCTACCCTCCACGGTGTCACTCTCCTACCTACCCTCCACGGTGTCACTCTCCTCCCTACCCTCCACGGTGTCACTCTCCTACCTACCCTCCACAGTGTCGCACTCCTCCCTACCCTCCACAGTGTCGCACTCTTCCCTACCCTCCGCAGTGTCACTCTCCTCCCTACCCTCCACAGTGTCACACTCTTCCCTACCCTCCACAGTGTCACTCTCCTCCCTACGCTCCACAGTGTCACTCTCTTCCCTACCCTCCACAGTGTCACTCTCCTCCCTACCCTCCACAGTGTCACACTCTTCCCTACCCTCCACAGTGTCACTCTCCTCCCTACCCTCCACAGTGTCACTCTCCTCCCTACCCTCCACAGTGTCACACTCTTCCCTACCCTCCACAGTGTCATTCTCCTCCCTACCCTCCACAGTGTCACTCTCCTCCCTACCCTCCACAGTGTCACTCTCCTCACTACCCTCCACAGTGTCACACTCTTCCCTACCCTCCACAGTGTCACTCTCCTCCCTACCCTCCACAGTGTCACACTCCTCCCTACCCTCCAAAGTGTCACACTCTTGCCTACCCTCCACGGTGTCACTCTCCTCCGTACCCTCCACAGTGTCACACTCTTCCCTACCCTCCACGGTGTCACTCTCTTCCCTACCCTCCACAGTGTCACTCTCCTCCCTACCCTCCACAGTGTCACACTCTTCCCTACCCTCCACAGTGTCACTCTCCTCCCTACCCTCCACAGTGTCACTCTCTTCCCTACCCTCCACAGTGTCACTCTCCTCCCTACCCTCCACAGTGTCACACTCTTCCCTACCCTCCACAGTGTCATTCTCCTCCCTACCCTCCACAGTGTCACTCTCCTCCCTACCCTCCACAGTGTCACTCTCCTCCCTACCCTCCACAGTGTCACACTCTTCCCTACCCTCCACAGTGTCACTCTCCTCCCTACCCTCCACAGTGTCACTCTCCTCCCTACCCTCCACAGTGACACACTCTTCCCTACCCTCCACAGTGTCATTCTCCTCCCTACCCTCCACAGTGTCACTCTCCTCCCTACCCTCCGCAGTGTCACACTCTTCCCTACCCTCCACGGTGTCACTCTCCTCCCTACCCTCCACAGTGTCACACTCCTCCCTACCCTCCACAGTGTCGCACCCTTCCCTACCCTCCACAGTGTCGTACTCCTCCCTACCCTCCACCGTGTCACTCTCCTACCTACCCTCCACAGTGTCGCACTCCTCCCTACCCTCCACGGTGTCACTCTCCTACCTACCCTCCACGGTGTCACTCTCCTCCCTACCCTCCACAGTGTCGCACTCCTCCCTACCCACCACGGTGTCACTCTCCTACCTACCCTCCACGGTGTCACTCTCCTCCCTACCCTCCACGGTGTCACTCTCCTACCTACCCTCCACAGTGTCGCACTCCTCCCTACTCTCCACAGTGTCACTCTCCTACCTACCCTCCACAGTGTCGCACTCCTCCCTACCCTCCACGGTGTCACTCTCCTACCTACCCTCCACAATGTCACACTCCTCCCTACCCTCCGCAGTGTCACTCTCCTACCTACCCTCCACAGTGTCGCTCTCTTCCCTACCCTCCTCAGTGTCACACTCCCCCCTACCCTCCACAGTGTCGCACTCTTCCCTACCCTCCGCAGTGTCACTCTCCTACCTACCCTCCACAGTGTCGCACTCTTCCCTACCCTCCACAGTGTCACACTCCTCCCTACCCTCCACAGTGTCACACTCCTCCCTACCCTCCACAGTGTCACTCTCCTCCCTACCCTCCACAGTGTCGCACTCTTCCCTACCCTCCACAGTGTCACACTCCTCCCTACCCTCCACAGTGTCACTCTCCTCCCTACCTTCCACAGTGTCACTCTCTTCCCTACCCTCCACAGTGTCACACTCCTCCCTACCCTCCACTGTGTCACTCTATTCTCTACCCTCCAGTGTCACTCTCCTACCTACCCTCCACAGTGTCACACTCCTCCCTACCCTCCACAGTGTCACTCTCCTACCTACCCTCCACAGTGTCACACTCCTCCCTACCCTCCACAGTGTCACTCTCCTACCTACCCTCCACAGTGTCACACTCCTCCCTACCTTCCACTGTGTCACTCTCATCTCTACCCTCCAGTGTCACTCTCCTACTTACCCTCCACAGTGTCGCACTCTTCCCTACCCTCCGCAGTGTCACTCTCCTCCCTACCCTCCACAGTGTCACACTCCTCCCTACCCTCCACAGTGTCACACTCCTCCCTACCCTCCACAGTGTCACTCTCTTCCCTACCCTCCACAGTGTCACTCTCTTCCCTACCCTCCACAGTGTCACACTCTTCCCTACCCTCCACAGTGTCACACTCCTCCCTACCCTCCACAGTGTCACTCTCCTCCCTACCATTCACAGTATCACTCCCTTCCCTACCCTCCACAGTGTCACACTCCTCCCTACACTCCACAGTGTCACTCTCCTCCCTACCCTTCACAGTGTCACTCTCTTCCCTACCCTCCACTGTGTCACACTCCTCCCTACCCTCCACGGTGTCACACTCCTCCCTACCCTCCACAGTGTCACACTCCTCCCTACACTCCACAGTGTCGCACTCCTCCCTACCCTCCACAGTGTCACTCTCCTCCCTACCCTCCACGGTGTCACACTCCTCCCTACCCTCCACAGTGTCACACTCCTCCCTACACTCCAGAGTGTCACTCTCCTCCCTACCCTCCACAATGTCACACTCCTCCCTACCCTTCACAGTGTCACACTCCTCCCTACCCTCCACAGTGTCACACTCCTCCCTACCCTCCACAGTGTCACTCTCCTACCTACCCTCCAAAGTGTCACTCTCTTCCCTACCCTCCACAGTGTCACTCTCCTCCCTACCCTCAACAGTGTCACTCTCTTCCCTACCCTCCACAGTGTCACTCTCCTCCCTACCCTCCACAGTGTCACTCTCTTCCCTACCCTCCACAGTGTCACTCTCCTCCCTACCCTCCACAGTGTCACTCTCTTCCCTACCCTCCACAGTGTCACACTCCTCCCTACCCTCCACAGTGTCACTCGCTTCCCTACCCTCCACAGTGTCACTCTCCTCCCTACCCTCCACAGTGTTACTCTCTTCCCTACCCTCCACAGTGTCACTCCCCTCACTACCCTCCACAGTGTCACACTCCTCCCTACCCTCCACAGTGTCGCTCTCTTCCCTACCCTCCACAGTGTCACTCTCCTCCCTACCCTCCACAGTGTCACACTCTTCCCTACCCTCCACAGTGTCACTCTCCTCCCTACCCTCCACAGTGTCACTCTCCTCCCTACCCTCCACAGTGTCACACTCTTCCCTACCCTCCACAGTGTCATTCTCCTCCCTACCCTCCACAGTGTCACTCTCCTCCCTACCCTCCACAGTGTCACACTCTTCCCTACCCTCCACAGTGTCACTCTCCTCCCTACCCCTCCACAGTGTCCACTCTTCCCTACCCTCCACAGTGTCATTCTCCTCCCTACCCTCCACAGTGTCACTCTCCTCCCTACCCTCCACAGTGTCACACTCTTCCCTACCCTCCACGGTGTCACTCTCCTCCCTACCCTCCACAGTGTCACACTCCTCCCTACCCTCCACAGTATCGCACTCTTCCCTTCCCTCCACAGTGTCGCACTCCTCCCTACCCTCCACCGTGTCACTCTCCTACCTACCCTCCACAGTGTCGCACTCCTCCCTACCCTCCACGGTGTCACTCTCCTACCTACCCTCCACGGTGTCACTCTCCTCCCTACCCTCCACAGTGTCGCACTCCTCCCTACCCTCCACGGTGTCACTCTCCTACCTACCCTCCACGGTGTCACACTCCTCCCTACCCTCCACAGTGTCGCACTCTTCCCTACCATCCACAGTGTCGCACTCCTCCCTACCCTCCACGGTGTCACTCTCCTACCTACCCTCCACAGTGTCGCACTCCTCCCTACCCTCCACAGTGTCGCTCTCTTCCCTACCCTCCGCAGTGTCACTCTCCTACCTACCCTCCACAGTGTCACTCTCTTCCCTACCCTCCACAGTGTCACTCTCCTCCCTACCCTCCACAGTGTCACACTCTTCCCTACCCTCCACAGTGTCACTCTCCTCCCTACCCTCCACAGTGTCACTCTCTTTCCTACCCTCCACAGTGTCACTCTCCTCCCTACCCTCCACAGTGTCACACTCTTCCCTACCCTCCACAGTGTCACTCTCCTCCCTACCCTCCACTGTGTCACTCTCCTCCCTACCCTCCAGTGTCACACTCTTCCCTACCCTCCACAGTGTCATTCTCCTCCCTACCCTCCACAGTGTCACTCTCCTCCCTACCCTCCACAGTTTCACTCTCCTCCCTACCCTCCACAGTGTCACACTCTTCCCTACCCTCCACAGTGTCACTCTCCTCCCTACCCTCCACAGTGTCACACTCTTCCCTACCCTCCACGGTGTCACTCTCTTCCCTACCCTCCACAGTGTCACTCTCCTCCCTACCCTCCACAGTGTCACTCTCTTCCCTACCCTCCACAGTGTCACTCTCCTCCCTACCCTCCACAGTGTCACACTCTTCCCTACCCTCCACAGTGTCATTCTCCTCCCTACCCTCCACAGTGTCACTCTCCTCCCTACCCTCCACAGTGTCACACTCTTCCCTACCCTCCACAGTGTCACTCTCCTCCCTACCCTCCACAGTGTCACTCTCCTCCCTACCCTCCACAGTGTCACACTCTTCCCTACCCTCCACAGTGTCATTCTCCTCCCTACCCTCCACAGTGTCACTCTCCTCCCTACCCTCCACAGTGTCACACTCTTCCCTACCCTCCACGGTGTCACTCTCCTCCCTACCCTCCACCGTGTCACTCTCCTACCTACCCTCCACAGTGTCGCACTCCTCCCTACCCTCCACGGTGTCACTCTCCTACCTACCCTCCACGGTGTCACTCTCCTCCCTACCCTCCACAGTGTCGCACTCCTCCCTACCCTCCACGGTGTCACTCTCCTACCTACCCTCCACGGTGTCGCACTCTTCCCTACCCTCCACAGTGTCGCACTCCTCCCTACCCTCCACGGTGTCACTCTCCTACCTACCCTCCACAGTGTCGCACTCCTCCCTACCCACCACGGTGTCACTCTCCTACCTACCCTCCACGGTGTCACTCTCCTCCCTACCCTCCACGGTGTCACTCTCCTACCTACCCTCCACAGTGTCGCACTCCTCCCTACTCTCCACAGTGTCACTCTCCTACCTACCCTCCACAGTGTCGCACTCCTCCCTACCCTCCACGGTGTCACTCTCCTACCTACCCTCCACAGTGTCACACTCCTCCCTACCCTCCACTGTGTCACTCTCTTCCCTACCCTCCAGTGTCGCACTCTTCCCTACCCTCCGCAGTGTCACTCTCCTACCTACCCTCCACAGTGTCGCTCTCTTCCCTACCCTCCTCAGTGTCACACTCCCCCCTACCCTCCACAGTGTCGCACTCATCCCTACCCTCCGCAGTGTCACTCTCCTCCCTACCCTCCACAGTGTCACTCTCCTCCCTACCCTCCACAGTGTCACTCTCCTCCCTACCCTCCACAGTGTCACACTCTTCCCTACCCTCCACAGTGTCACTCTCCTCCCTACCCTCCACAGTGTCACTCTCCTCCCTACCCTCCACAGTGTCACACTCTTCCCTACCCTCCACAGTGTCATTCTCCTCCCTACCCTCCATAGTGTCACTCTCCTCCCTACCCTCCACAGTGTCACACTCTTCCCTACCCTCCACGGTGTCACTCTCCTCCCTACCCTCCACAGTGTCACACTCCTCCCTACCCTCCACAGTGTCGCACTCTTCCCTACCCTCCACAGTGTCGCACTCCTCCCTACCCTCCACCGTGTCACTCTCCTACCTACCCTCCACAGTGTCGCACTCCTCCCTACCCTCCACGGTGTCACTCTCCTACCTACCCTCCACGGTGTCACTCTCCTCCCTACCCTCCACGGTGTCACTCTCCTACCTACCCTCCACAGTGTCGCACTCCTCCCTACCCTCCACAGTGTCGCACTCTTCCCTACCCTCCGCAGTGTCACTCTCCTCCCTACCCTCCACAGTGTCACACTCTTCCCTACCCTCCACAGTGTCACTCTCCTCCCTACGCTCCACAGTGTCACTCTCTTCCCTACCCTCCACAGTGTCACTCTCCTCCCTACCCTCCACAGTGTCACACTCTTCCCTACCCTCCACAGTGTCACTCTCCTCCCTACCCTCCACAGTGTCACTCTCCTCCCTACCCTCCACAGTGTCACACTCTTCCCTACCCTCCACAGTGTCATTCTCCTCCCTACCCTCCACAGTGTCACTCTCCTCCCTACCCTCCACAGTGTCACTCTCCTCACTACCCTCCACAGTGTCACACTCTTCCCTACCCTCCACAGTGTCACTCTCCTCCCTACCCTCCACAGTGTCACTCTCCTCCGTACCCTCCACAGTGTCACACTCTTCCCTACCCTCCACGGTGTCACTCTCTTCCCTACCCTCCACAGTGTCACTCTCCTCCCTACCCTCCACAGTGTCACACTCTTCCCTACCCTCCACAGTGTCACTCTCCTCCCTACCCTCCACAGTGTCACTCTCTTCCCTACCCTCCACAGTGTCACTCTCCTCCCTACCCTCCACAGTGTCACACTCTTCCCTACCCCTCCCACAGTGTCATTCTCCTCCCTACCCTCCACAGTGTCACTCTCCTCCCCTACCCTCCACAGTGTCACTCTCCTCCCTACCCTCCACAGTGTCACACTCTTCCCTACCCTCCACAGTGTCACTCTCCTCCCCTACCCTCCACAGTGTCACTCTCCTCCCTACCCTCCACAGTGACACACTCTTCCCTACCCTCCACAGTGTCATTCTCCTCCCTACCCTCCACAGTGTCACTCTCCTCCCTACCCTCCGCAGTGTCACACTCTTCCCTACCCTCCACGGTGTCACTCTCCTCCCTACCCTCCACAGTGTCACACTCCTCCCTACCCTCCACAGTGTCGCACCCTTCCCTACCCTCCACAGTGTCGTACTCCTCCCTACCCTCCACCGTGTCACTCTCCTACCTACCCTCCACAGTGTCGCACTCCTCCCTACCCTCCACGGTGTCACTCTCCTACCTACCCTCCACGGTGTCACTCTCCTCCCTACCCTCCACAGTGTCGCACTCCTCCCTACCCACCACGGTGTCACTCTCCTACCTACCCTCCACGGTGTCCACTCTCCTCCCTACCCTCCACGGTGTCACTCTCCTACCTACCCTCCACAGTGTCGCACTCCTCCCTACTCTCCACAGTGTCACTCTCCTACCTACCCTCCACAGTGTCGCACTCCTCCCTACCCTCCACGGTGTCACTCTCCTACCTACCCTCCACAATGTCACACTCCTCCCTACCCTCCGCAGTGTCACTCTCCTACCTACCCTCCACAGTGTCGCTCTCTTCCCTACCCTCCTCAGTGTCACACTCCCCCCCTACCCTCCACAGTGTCGCACTCTTCCCTACCCTCCGCAGTGTCACTCTCCTACCTACCCTCCACAGTGTCGCACTCTTCCCTACCCTCCACAGTGTCACACTCCTCCCTACCCTCCACAGTGTCACACTCCTCCCTACCCTCCACAGTGTCACTCTCCTCCCTACCCTCCACAGTGTCGCACTCTTCCCTACCCTCCACAGTGTCACACTCCTCCCTACCCTCCACAGTGTCACTCTCCTCCCTACCTTCCACAGTGTCACTCTCTTCCCTACCCTCCACAGTGTCACACTCCTCCCTACCCTCCACTGTGTCACTCTATTCTCTACCCTCCAGTGTCACTCTCCTACCTACCCTCCACAGTGTCACACTCCTCCCTACCCTCCACAGTGTCACTCTCCTACCTACCCTCCACAGTGTCACACTCCTCCCTACCCTCCACAGTGTCACTCTCCTACCTACCCTCCACAGTGTCACACTCCTCCCTACCTTCCACTGTGTCACTCTCATCTCTACCCTCCAGTGTCACTCTCCTACTTACCCTCCACAGTGTCGCACTCTTCCCTACCCTCCGCAGTGTCACTCTCCTCCCTACCCTCCACAGTGTCACACTCCTCCCTACCCTCCACAGTGTCACACTCCTCCCTACCCTCCACAGTGTCACTCTCTTCCCTACCCTCCACAGTGTTGCACTCCTCCCTACCCTCCACAGTGTCACTCTCTTCCCTACCCTCCACAGTGTCACTCTCCTACCTACCCTTCACAGTGTCACACTCCTCCCTACCCTCCACAGTGTCGAACTCCTCCCTACCCTCCACAGTCGCACTCTTCCCTACCCTCCAGTGTCACTCTCCTACCTACCCTCCACAGTGTCACACCCTTCCCTACCCTCCACAGTGTCACTCTCCTACCTACCCTCCACAGTGTCACTCTCTTCCCTACTTTCCACAGTGTCACACACTTCCCTACCCTCCACAGTGTCACTCTCCTACCTACCCTCCACAGTGTCACTCTCTTCCCTACCCTCCACAGTGTCACACTCCTCCCTACCCTCCACTGTGTCACTCTCTTCCCTACCCTCCAGTGTCACTCTACTACCTACCCTCCACAGTGTCACACTCCTCCCTACCCTCCACTGTGTCACTCTCTTCCCTACCCTCCAGTGTCACTCTCCTACCTACCCTCCACAGTGTCACACTCCTCCTTACCTCCACAATGTCACACTCCTCCCTACCCTCCACAGTGTCATTCTCCTCCCTACCCTCCACAGTGTCACTCTCCTCCCTACCCTCCACAGTGTCATTCTCCTCCCTAACCTCCACAGTGTCACACTCCTCCCTACCCTCCAGTGTCACACTCCTCCCTACCCTCCACGGTGTCACACTCTTCCCTACCCTCCACAGAGTCACACTCCTCCCTACCCTCCACAGTGTCACTCTCCTCCCTACCCTCCACAGTGTCACACTCCTCCCTACCCTCCAGTGTCACTCTCTTCCCTACCCTCCACAGTGTCACACTCCTCCCTACCCTCCAGTGTCACTCTCTTCCCTACCCTCCACAGTGTCACTCTCCTACCTACCCTCCACTGTGTCACTCTCTTCCCTACCCTCCACAGTGTCACACTCCTCCCTACCCTGAACTGTGTCACTCTCTTCCCTACCCTCCAGTGTCACTCTCCTACCTACCCTCCACAGTGTCGCACTCTTCCCTACACTCCGCAGTGTCACTCTCCTACCTACCCTCCACAGTGTCGCACTCTTCCCTACCCTCCATGGTGTCATTCTCCTACCTACCCTCCACAGTGTCACTCTCCTCCCTACCCTCCACAGTGTCACACTCCTCCCTACCCTCCACAGTGTCACTCTCCTCCCTACCCTCCACAGTGTCACACTCCTCCCTACCCTCCACAGTGTCACTCTCCTCCCTACCCTCCACAGTGTCACTCTCCTCCCTACCCTCCACAGTGTCACACTCCTCCCTACCCTCCACGGTGTCACACTCCTCCCTACCCTCCACAGTGTCATTCTCCTCCCTACCCTCCACAGTGTCACTCTCCTCCCTACCCTCCACAGTGTCATTCTCCTCCCTACCCTCCACAGTGTCACACTCCTCCCTACCCTCCACAGTGTCACTCTCCTCCCTACCCTCCACAGTGTCACACTCCTCCCTACCCTCCAGTGTCACACTCCTCCCTACCTTCCACAGTGTCACTCTCTTCTCTACCCTCCAGTGTCACACTCTTCCATATCCTCCACAGTGTCACTCTCCTACCTACCCTCCACAGTGTCAGTCTCTTCTCTACCCTCCAGTGTCACACTCTTCCATATCCTCCACAGTGTCACTCTCCTACCTACCCTCCACAGTGCCACTCTCTTCTCTACCCTCCAGTGTCACACTCTTCCCTACCCTCCACAGTGTCACAGTCCTCCCTACCCTCCACAGTGTCACACTCCTCCCTACCCTCCACAGTGTCACTCTCCTCCCTACCCTCCACAGTGTCGCACTCTTCCCTACCCTCCACAGTGTCACACTCCTCCCTACCCTCCACAGTGTCACTCTCCTCCCTACCCTCCACAGTCTCACTCTCTTCCCTACCCTCCACAGTGTCACACTCCTCCCTACCCTCCACTGTGTCACTCTCTTCTCTACCCTCCAGTGTCACTCTCCTACCTACCCTCCACAGTGTCACACTCCTCCCTACCCTCCACAGTGTCACTCTCCTACCTACCCTCCACAGTGTCACTCTCTTCCCTACCCTCCACAGTGTCACACTCCTCCCTACCCTCCACTGTGTCACTCTCTTCTCTACACTCCAGTGTCACTCTCCTACCTACCCTCCACACTGTCGCACTCTTCCCTACCCTCCGCAGTGTCACTCTCCTACCTACCCTCCACAGTGTCGCACTCTTCCCTACCCTCCAGTGTCACTCTCCTACCTACCCTCCACAGTGTCACACTCCTCCCTACCCTCCACAGTGTCACTCTCCTACCTACCCTCCACAGTGTCACTCTCTTCCCTACCCTCCACAGTGTCACACTCCTCCCTACCCTCCACTGTGTCACTCTCTTCTCTACCCTCCAGTGTCACTCTCCTACCTACCCTCCACAGTGTCGCACTCTTCCCTACCCTCCACAGTGTCGCACTCCTCCCTACCCTCCACAGTGTCGCACTCTTCCCTACCCTCCACAGTGTCACTCTCCTACCTACCCTCCACAGTGTCACACTCTTCCCTACCCTCCACTGTATCACTCTCCTACCTACCCTCCACAGTCACTCTCTTCCCTACCCTCCACAGTGTCACACTCTTCCCTACCCTCCACAGTGTCACTCTCCTACCTACCCTCCACAGTGTCACTCTCTTCCCTACCCTCCACAGTGTCACACTCCTCCCTACCCTCCACTGTGTCACTCTCTTCCCTACCCTCCAGTGTCACTCTCCTCCCTACCCTCCACAGTGTCACACTCCTCCCTACCCTCCACGGTGTCACACTCCTCCCTACCCTCCACAGTGTCATTCTCCTCCCTACCCTCCACAGTGTCACTCTCCTCCCTACCCTCCACAGTGTCATTCTCCTCCCTACCCTCCACAGTGTCACACTCCTCCCTACCCTCCACAGTGTCGCACTCCTCCCTACCCTCCACAGTGTCACTTTCCTCCCTACCCTCCACATTGTCACACTCTTCCCTACCCTCCATAGTGTCACACTCCTCCCTACCCTCCACAGTGTCACTCTCCTCCCTACCCTCCACAGTGTCACTCTCCTCCCTACCCTCCACAGTGTCACTCTCTTCCCTACCCTCCACAGTGTCATTCTCCTCCCTACCCTCCACAGTGTCACTCTCCTCCCTACCCTCCACAGTGTCACACTCCTCCCTACCCTCCAGTGTCACACTCCTCCCTACCTTCCACAGTGTCACTCTCTTCTCTACCCTCCAGTGTCACACTCTTCCATATCCTCCACAGTGTCACTCTCCTACCTACCCTCCACAGTGTCAGTCTCTTCTCTACCCTCCAGTGTCACACTCTTCCATATCCTCCACAGTGTCACTCTCCTACCTACCCTCCACAGTGCCACTCTCTTCTCTACCCTCCAGTGTCACACTCTTCCCTACCCTCCACAGTGTCACACTCCTCCCTACCCTCCACAGTGTCACACTCCTCCCTACCCTCCACAGTGTCACTCTCCTCCCTACCCTCCACAGTGTCGCACTCTTCCCTACCCTCCACAGTGTCACACTCCTCCCTACCCTCCACAGTGTCACTCTCCTCCCTACCCTCCACAGTCTCACTCTCTTCCCTACCCTCCACAGTGTCACACTCCTCCCTACCCTCCACTGTGTCACTCTCTTCTCTACCCTCCAGTGTCACTCTCCTACCTACCCTCCACAGTGTCACACTCCTCCCTACCCTCCACAGTGTCACTCTCCTACCTACCCTCCACAGTGTCACTCTCTTCCCTACCCTCCACAGTGTCACACTCCTCCCTACCCTCCACTGTGTCACTCTCTTCTCTACACTCCAGTGTCACTCTCCTACCTACCCTCCACACTGTCGCACTCTTCCCTACCCTCCGCAGTGTCACTCTCCTACCTACCCTCCACAGTGTCGCACTCTTCCCTACCCTCCAGTGTCACTCTCCTACCTACCCTCCACAGTGTCACACTCCTCCCTACCCTCCACAGTGTCACTCTCCTACCTACCCTCCACAGTGTCACTCTCTTCCCTACCCTCCACAGTGTCACACTCCTCCCTACCCTCCACTGTGTCACTCTCTTCTCTACCCTCCAGTGTCACTCTCCTACCTACCCTCCACAGTGTCGCACTCTTCCCTACCCTCCACAGTGTCGCACTCCTCCCTACCCTCCACAGTGTCGCACTCTTCCCTACCCTCCACAGTGTCACTCTCCTACCTACCCTCCACAGTGTCACACTCTTCCCTACCCTCCACTGTATCACTCTCCTACCTACCCTCCACAGTCACTCTCTTCCCTACCCTCCACAGTGTCACACTCTTCCCTACCCTCCACAGTGTCACTCTCCTACCTACCCTCCACAGTGTCACTCTCTTCCCTACCCTCCACAGTGTCACACTCCTCCCTACCCTCCACTGTGTCACTCTCTTCCCTACCCTCCAGTGTCACTCTCCTACCTACCCTCCACAGTGTCACACTCCTCCCTACCCTCCACTGAGTCACTCTCTTCCCTACCCTCCAGTGTCACTCTCTTCCCTACGCTCCACAGTGTCACTCTCCTACCTACCCTCCACAGTGTCGCACTCTTCCCTACCCTCCATGGTGTCACTCTCCTACCTACCCTCTACAGTGTCACACTCCTCCTTACCTCCACAATGTCACACTCCTCCCTACCCTCCACAGTGTCGCACTCTTCCCTACCCTCCACGGTGTCGCACTCTTCCCTACCCTCCATGGTGTCACTCTCCTACCTACCCTCCACAGTGTCACTCTCCTCCTTACCCTCCACAGTGTCACACTCCTCCCTACCCTCCATGGTGTCACTCTCCTCCCTACCCTCCACAGTGTCACACTCCTCCCTACCCTCCACAGTGTCACTCTCCACCCTACCCTCCACAGTGTCATTCTCCTCCCTACCCTCCACAGTGTCACTCTCCTCCCTACCCTCCACAGTGTCATTCTCCTCCCTACCCTCCACAGTGTCACACTCCTCCCTACCCTCCAGTGTCACACTCCTCCCTACCCTCCACGGTGTCACACTCTTCCCTACCCTCCACAGTGTCACACTCCTCCCTACCCTCCACAGTGTCACACTCCTCCCTACCCTCCACAGTGTCACTTCCTCCCTACCCTCCACAGTGTCACTCTCCTCTCTACCCTCCACAGTGTCACACTCCTCCCTACCCTCCAGTGTCACTCTCTTCCCTACCCTCCACAGTGTCACACTCCTCCCTACCCTCCAGTGTCACTCTCTTCCCTACCCTCCACAGTGTCACTCTCCTACCTACCCTCCACTGTGTCACTCTCTTCCCTACCCTCCACAGTGTCACACTCCTCCCTACCCTCCACTGTGTCACTCTCTTCCCTACCCTCCAGTGTCACTCTCCTACCTACCCTCCACAGTGTCACACTCCTCCCTGCCCTCCAGTGTCACACTCTTCCATATCCTCCACAGTGTCACACTCCTCCCTACCCTCCAGTGTCATACTCTTCCCTACCCTCCACAGTGTCACTCTCCTCCCTGCTCTCCACAGTGTCATTCTCCTCCCTACCCTCCACAGTGTCACACTCCTCCCTACCCTCCAGTGTCACACTCTTCCCTACCCTCCACGGTGTCACTCTCCTCCCTACCCTTCTCAGTGTCACTCTCCTACCTACCCTCCACGGTGTCACTCTCCTCCCTACCCTCCACAGTGTCGCACTCCTCCCTACCCTCCACAGTGTCACTTTCCTCCCTACCCTCCACATTGTCACACTCTTCCCTACCCTCCATAGTGTCACACTCCTCCCTACCCTCCACAGTGTCACTCTCCTCCCTACCCTCCACAGTGTCACTCTCCTCCCTACCCTCCACAGTGTCACTCTCTTCCCTACCCTCCACAGTGTCATTCTCCTCCCTACCCTCCACAGTGTCACTCTCCTCCCTACCCTCCACAGTGTCACACTCTTCCCTACCCTCCACGGTGTCACTCTCCTCCCTACCCTCCACAGTGTCACTCTCTTCTCTACCCTCCAGTGTCACACTCTTCCATATCCTCCACAGTGTCACTCTCCTACCTACCCTCCACAGTGTCACTCTCTTCTCTACCCTCCAGTGTCACACTCTTCCATATCCTCCACAGTGTCACTCTCCTACCTACCCTCCACAGTGTCACACTCCTCCCTGCCCTCCAGTGTCACACTCTTCCATATCCTCCACAGTGTCACACTCCTCCCTACCCTCCAGTGTCATACTCTTCCCTACCCTCCACAGTGTCACTCTCCTCCCTGCCCTCCACAGTGTCATTCTCCTCCCTACCCTCCACAGTGTCACACTCCTCCCTACCCTCCAGTGTCACACTCTTCCCTACCCTCCACGGTGTCACTCTCCTCCCTACCCTTCTCAGTGTCACTCTCCTACCTACCCTCCACGGTGTCACTCTCCTCCCTACCCTCCACAGTGTCGCACTCCTCCCTACCCTCCACAGTGTCACTTTCCTCCCTACCCTCCACATTGTCACACTCTTCCCTACCCTCCATAGTGTCACACTCCTCCCTACCCTCCACAGTGTCATGATCCCAGCTTCCCAAGTCTGTCACACCACCACTTCCCTCCAGAGTCATACCCTTCCCTGCCCTACACACCTCCCTCCTCCCACCACATCACATTCCTCCCTCTCTCCACTGTCACACTCCTCACCCTCTCCACCGTCACACTCCTCCCTCTCTCCGCAATGCTATATTCCTCCTGGCTCTCTGTAACATCACACTCTTCCCTTCTCGACAATGAAACTCTTTTTTTTCGCTACTCAATGCAACAATTCTCCCTTCCTTCGACAACCACTCCACTCTCCCTCCTGGCACTGAACATTCATTCTATGTGCATAAATTGAATCATGCTATACTGTCTGTCCATTATAATAAAATACTCATGCGTTTATCTTCTCTGATACGTTTCGTCCCCTCTGCCTCTTCCAATACTCCCTCGAGATACTTACCTAGTTTCCTGAGTTTGACTAACCTGCAATTAACCAGGCAGGACGTCATGATGTCATGGTCTGAGGAATTTTGACACTCCCATCCAACTGTGATAAGACTGCTGAACAGATCCTGACCCGGATCTAGGCCGTACCTTCCAAATATCCAGACCTGACTTACACTACCTTATTTTCCCTTTTCTATTTTCTAATTATGGTTTATAATTTAAATTTTTATTATATTGACTTCGATTTGTACTTCAAGGAGTGCGAAGCACAGAAACAAATATCATTGATGCTTGCACGCTCTCGTATCAATTGTTTGGTGACAATAAAGTAAGTAAAGTATTTTAGCTGTACACCAGTAGTCCTAGCTAGCTGACTGACAGAAATGTGTGGATGACAGTTCTCAAACTATGCAACTTATATCCTGAGGGAGGGCATCAGATTTTTACCCTGATGAGGATGGATTGCTGGACTTCTGTGAAATCCTGGAAACTAAAACTCCAATTCTTATGACATAGCTGAAGGTGTATGCCCCGATCCGGACTGTGCTGGCTGACAACACAAACCAGGCATCCTTGTAACTTATTCTCCACCTGCTCCCCTAAGAGTCTACACTCACCTACACACTACAGGCAATTTACAGTGGCCATTTATCCTGCAAACCCCCAGGTGACCGGGAAACCAGAGAACCAAGAGAAAACTCAGGATTGCAGGGCAAGCTTACAAATCCCACACAGACAGTACGTATCAGGAGGGAACCTAGGTCGCTGTGAGGTAACAGCTTTACTAGCTGTAACACTGGGCCACCAGTATTCATATTAGTATTGAGACGATGGCAGCATTCCAGGTATAGATAAATGCAAGCGGATTTTCACCTTCAGGTTGGGTAAAACTAGTTCTAGAGGTCATAGGTTAAGGGTGAAAGATGAATTATTTTAGGGGGACCTCAATGGAAAATTCTTCACTCGAAGTGTGGTGAGAGTGCTGGAATGAATTGCCAGCAGAACTGGCGGATGTGGGTGCAATTTCAACGTTTAAGAAAAATTGGCAAAGCTACACAGACGGTAGGGGTATGAAAGGTTACTTTCCGCAGGATTAGTTCAGTACAGAATGGATCACCCGAAGGCCTGTTTCTGTGCCATACTGCTCTGCCTCTACGACTCTGTTCCCTGACTGCATTCCCCCTATCTCCGGCAGCCCTCACACTGCGCCTGAAAGCCGCAGAGATGCACAGGAAGCTCTGTAATTTTGCAGGCTAATTGTCAACTGCAAATGGCCTCAAGTGTACATGCAAGTGTGTATGAAGATGAAGAGAATGTGGGGAGAATTAGTATAAATCTGTGCTTTCTGGCTGTCACAGATTTGATGGGCTGAAGGGGCTGTTCCCATCCTGAATCACTCTTTGATAACTCTGTGACTTGGCTATCAGATAGGGTGCCCAACTTGGTTCTGCTGATAAAAGTGGAAAACTAAACTTGGTGAGAGGGGATGGAGTCCAAGGTCGGGATTATAAATCAAGATTATGTTAAATTCCTCCATATGCCCTGACAGTGAACGACAGGTTTCTAACAGCTAACATAACAAAATGAATCTCCATCAGCCTTTCTGTACTTGAATCAGAACCTACACAATCCTTTGACCAACAAGGACTGTCTGCATTTATTTCTGAAGTCTCACCAAATGTACATCCCACCTTCACTCTAGTCATCTTCATGTATGCATAGAACGCCTTGGGGTTTTTCTTAATCCTACTCAACTGTGACTTTCCTTAATCCTTCTCAAATGTACTTTTCCTTAATTCTAGTTGCGTGTGCGAAGGGTAATGTATGCAAATCCTGTCACCTCAGGAAATGTGGTGGAAGACTTGGTCTATCTATAGATGTTAATTTCATCCCTCAGTCCAACACCAGGAAGCAGTGAAGTGGTTCGGTGAACCCTTTCGTAATAGACTTGATGTAGTCATCAGTATATGCTGGTCAGGAGAAGGGGAAATACTTGCAAGGAGACCGCAACAAGCAATGTTTGTGAGGCTGCATTAGGGTTAACCTTATGTTGAGACATGGTTCTGTTATGTATATATGTGTGTATGTACATAAGTACATCTGATGGGGAGGATAGTAGAAATGAATTAAACAATGTTTCAAATTGGCAGTGCTAGGTAGCATGGTACTTAGGAAGTATTCACTGATCTTAACAATTTGAGGTTGTTCATTCATTATTTACTGTGCTGTATAATGTGGGCTATCATGGTCTTTCCATGACCATGATTGTCCTTGGCAAAACTTTCAACAGAAGTGGTTTGCCATTGCCTTCTTCTGAGCAGTGTCTTTACAGGACAGATTACCTCAACTATTATCTATACTCTTCAGAGATTGTTTGCCTGGCATCGGTGGTCACATAAGCAGGACTTGTGGTATGCACTAGCTGCTAAGATGACCATCCATCACCTCCTCCCATGACTTCATGTGATCCTGATCGAGGGGCTAAGGAAGTGCCACACCTTGTCCAAGGGTGACCTCTAGGGTAGCGGAGGGAAGGAATGACTTACACCTCCTTTGGTAGCTATCTCCACCCCGCCCACTAAACAATTTAAATGAGGTTATTGAATAGTGTGGGAATGTTGTATACTATAGATTCTTGGGACTACATCTCTGTGTTCTGCCCCCTGGAAGACAGCAGATGACATGCCTCTATTTCAGCTCTTCAACTAGGAGCTGCTGTGTAGTGGTCAATCACCAGGGACCCCAAAGCCTGCCAAACCTCACTGTTGTACACTGCATCAATCTCCTAATGATCGTAACATTGCCATTAACTATGGTGCACCATCTTCTTTAAGAGCCCAGGCAGGCTCTCACTTGGCTCTCATCTGCTCTCTTTGCCGGACACACATGTAACGTGCTTGCTGCTAATACATGCAACTAATGGACTACATAGGGAATATAGGCTGGATATGGAAAAAAGATGGGAATATGATATTGGCACCTAAGCTATATTTCAAATGTGAATCTTGTAGTGTGGAACTTGTGCCCAATTTTCAGGCATTATTCAATTTAACCTCCACTATCGAGTCATTAATCTAATTGCTGTTTGTCACATCTTGTTGTATGGAACTGACATTCACAGTTCCCTACACTACAACAGTGCTGATTGCCAAATCATACAGTATCCTCTATTATGTTACTCCTATTATTTTCTTTATATGCAAAACAAATCATTGCAAATGCTGGAAATCTGAAATAAAAGCAAAAAATATTGGAAGCATACAGGAGTTCAGATGTTGCTGAGGTATGTGAGTGTGCACGTGTGCATCAGATGTATGGGTCAGTGGAGAGAGATATACAATTAAGTTAGTTATCAGGAAGGGTACAGCTTGGTACAGACACCTTCTCTCATCTTTCCATGTTCAATTTGTCTTGAAACATTAACTTTGTTTCTCTTTCCACAAACATTGCCCTACCTCCTGTGTTTCTAGCATTTTCTCCTTTTTAACATTTGCTTCTCTTATGATTACTGCATTTATCTTATTTGGCATTATCTAAAGAAAATTGCACTCAGTATTTTTAAAAGAGTAAGGCAGGCTTTGGGTGTTGTAATTTTCATGCTAATTCGCTGACACCTGAGATGTTGTTGAATGCTTCCTAAACTCCGATATGCAGCTGAGTACTGGCATACCTACAAAAGATACTTCATTGTGCTGGAAAGACATCAACTCTGTGTCCAGATTATCTCCCAAATACACTGGAAGGATAATCAAAGCAACATCAGTATCCTTTCCCAGTCCAACATACCTACAACAGAAACTCTAATTACACTCAGTCAGTTAAGCTGGCAGGCCACATCATTCATATACTCAACCATAGACTTCTGATCTATACATTACTTAGAGCTCTGATCTGGGAACACTGTACCAAGCAAAGAGAGGAAAAGGTGAAGAAACCACAATGAACAAATGCAACATCCCCACTGATTCCTGGGAATTACTGGTCCATTAATGCTCAAATGGTACCAGTTGGACATCCCTAATCTGAAATGCTTGTTGCGCGAAGTGTTTTGGATTTTCCATTTTTTCCAGACTTTGGAATATTTATAACTATATTCAGGTGTCCCCCAGTTTATGAAAGTTCACTTTATACCTCTTCGCTTTTATGAAAGACCTACATTAGTACCCATCTTTGCTAACTGAAAGAAATCCGAAGAGGATTTTCACTTTTATGAGAAAAGGCGCCTGCTTTAAACTTGTGTCTACCCCGAGAATGACTACCATGACCATGAAGCCTTACGCAGGCAGGTATGTGTGCGTGTGGGTATGTGCTGATTTTTTCTACAAATCGGATTTGGCAAATCTTCCTGATTCTGGTAAGTGAAACTATACTGTGCACATATTATTTCTACTTTAATAATAAATCCAGTCTGATCTACAGAAATAATTTTAGGTAGTATATTTTCTAATCTGGTGGCCAAAATTTTGGTAAAAATCTTAGAATCCATATTCAGCAAGGATATAGGCCGATAGGATGCACATTCAGTGGGGTCTTTACCTTTTTTAAGAATTAGAGAAATGAAGGCATCATAAAAAGATTGTGGTAATTTACCTACAGTTAACTCATCTTTAAAAATTTTACAAAGCCAAGGAGAGAGTATAGAAGAAAAGGATTTTTAAAATTCCGCAGTATAACCATCCGGACCAGGGGCTTTACCTGAATTCATTGCAAAAATAGCCTCTTTTATTTCGGTTTCTGTAATAGGTGTGTCTAGAAATACACTGTCTTCTGTTATTAATTTCGGGATATTCAATTTTCTTTAAAAATTCATCCCTTATGGAAGAATCCTCAACAAATTCTGATTGATATAAAGAATTATAAAAATCTTGAAAGGCTTTATTTATCTCTTTATGATCAATCGTCAAAGTGCCATCTCATTTACGAATCTTGATGATTTGTCGTTTAACCGAAGCAATTTTCAATTGATTAGCCAATAATTTGCCAGATTTATCTCCATGTACATAAAACTGGGTTTAGATTTAATTAACTGATTTTCAATCGAAGAGGATAATAACAAACTATGCTCCATTTGAAGTTCAACTCTTCTTTTTATAAAGTTCTTTACTGGGGGTCACTGAATAAATCTTATCAATTTCTTTAATTTTATCGACCAATATTAATATTTCAGAATTAGTTTGTTTCTTAACTCCAGCAGAGTATGAAATAATCTGTCCGTGAATAAATGCTTTAAAAGTGTCCCATAATGTTCCAGTAGAGATCTCTTCTGTAGAATTTGTTGAAAAAAAACAATGAATTTGTAGTTTAATGAAGTTAAGGAAGTCTGAGTCCTGCAGTAAAGTAGAGTTGAACCTTCAAGATTTAGCATTAGAAGATGAATCCATTGTCTTAATAGATAACTTCAAAGGTGCATGGTCAGAAATGGTAATGGAAGCATATTTACAATCGATAACATCTGTGAGTAAATGATGATCAATAAAAAAGTAGTCAATTCTTGAGTAATTATGATAAACATGAGAAAAGTATGAAAATTCTTTATCATTAGGGTGTAAAAATTGCTAAATTTTGGAAATTCCAGAATCAACCATAAAGGAATTAATAAGAGAGACTGATTTATTCGGAAGAACCTGGGTGGGCTTAGATCTATCCATTGAAGGATTTAAGCAACAGTTAAAATCCCCACCCATTATCAACATGTATTCATTTAAATTAGGAAAGGATGTAAATAGACATTTAAAAAATTCAGGACAGTCAGTATTTGGAGCATAAGCATTAACTAAAACAACTTTTTGATTGAAAAGTGAACCAGTGACAAGCAAAGATCTACCTTGTGGGTCCGAAATTGTTTCATAGTGTATAAAAGAGGTTGAAGAATCTATAAAAATGGAAATGCCTCTTACTTTGGCTTGGGAATTCGAGTGATACTGTTGGCCTTTCCAAAACCTAAAAAAAACATTGACTATCCACCTTCCTCACATGAGTCTCTTGTATAAAGATAATATTAGCATTCATTCTGTGGAATACTTTGAATATTTTTTTCAGTTTGATCAGATGATTTAAAACATTAGTATTCCAAGAAACAAAATTAATAGTCTTATCCATATTGCCAATATTTATCGCAGTTAACAGATAAGGTTAAAAAAAAGATGAACTCACGAATCCGGAAGAGGGAAGTAAGTTCAAGGAGGAACCGGAAGTTATGACAGTCCAACCATTTTTGTAGTTTCGAGTCAGCCCATGAAGTAGAACTAAGCAAAAAGCAAGCAAAAAAGAATCCCCCACCCCCACCCTCAAAACCCCAGAAAAAAAGCCAAACAGAGACAAGCAGGCAAACTAACACTAACTTTACCCCCCCCCCATCTCAAGATGGCAACTGAAACAAAAAGGTTAAAAAAAGACACAAACCACCCATATTTTAAAAAAAGGGTGAGTGTAAAAAAGATTAAACTATAAAATTTGTGTTATATATATAAAACAAAAGGATTAAAAGAAAAAAACTAAAATATTAAAACCCAAGAATGGATAATATTGTATTTGTATTTTAAAAGAAAGTCCTTAATCTTGTTCAGTCACATCCAAACGGATGAGATGTGTCCAAGCACCAAGATCTTTTGGGAAAAAGCAACAACATCTTAGGAAATTTTTTTTTAAAAAAAACCTTAATATTTAAATGTTAGATATATAAAAAAGTGTATATAAACTTTTAAAAAATCTAATGAGTTATTTTTAAAACAAACAGAATAATAATATAAGGAGAACGTACATCCATTAAAAATTTAGAGAAAAATACAGTCAGATCACCGTTCTCAAAATTTTCCGGAATCCCAATTAGCCAAAGACCGGTTTTCAAGATCAGTAATTTTAAATTTATAACAATCCAGCAGTTGAGAAGTCGAAGAGTGCTGTTGTTCCAAAGTTTCAATTTTGTGATCTCTCTGGCGAGCGGCAGCTTCAAGAACTAAAATTCTTGCTTCTTGTTGTTAAGAATCCAGTGTGAGTGATTGAAGTTTTGCATTGCCTGTCTTTAAAATTTCATCGAGCATAGAAAGCGTTGGGGTTAGTTTATTCTCCAGTTTTTCAAGTCTCTCGTCCATAAGTTTCGCAATTGCTTCCAAAGTTAACGGTTCTTTTACCTGTTTCGATTCTTTAGGTTCTCGTTGTTTAGACATTTTAACGAGTTGAAAAATAGTTCAAACAGTTGAAAAAAATTTCATAAGTATCAACCCCTTTAGAATAGGTATAAACAGGTCAATTAGGGGGTGATTGTAGGTAGAAAAAAGTAAAAAGATTGGA
The DNA here is from genome assembly GCF_030144855.1 of Hypanus sabinus. Taxonomy (NCBI): domain Eukaryota; kingdom Metazoa; phylum Chordata; class Chondrichthyes; order Myliobatiformes; family Dasyatidae; genus Hypanus; species Hypanus sabinus. Next base: position 51,129,104 of record NC_082708.1, on the reverse strand, counting down.
GCAAAGCCTAAAACAATCTCACTCCATTTTGAGACCTCCCTATTTCTACTTTAAATAGGCTGTGTATTTATCATACCATACCTGCTTTTACTATATGTTAGTGTTATTTTAGGTTTTGTGTGCTATTTGGTATGATTTGGTAGGTTATTTTTTGGGTCTGGGAATGCTCAGAAATTTTTCCCATATAAATTAATGTTAATTGCTTCTTCGCTTTATGACATTTCGGCTTATGAAGGGTTTCATGGGAATGCTCTACTTTCAGATAGTGGGGGAAACCTGTAATGGGATAAGTTGGGGATTGGACACAAGTCTAAGCACAAAATCAGTTTACGTTGCTTATGCAACATATACACTGAATGTAGTTTTATAAAATATTTTTAATAATATTGTGCAGAAAATATTTATGTGTATAGTGAACCATCAGAAAGATAAGCTATCAGCTGCCCAGGAAAGTCAGCGGATGTTTGGCATTGCAAACATCCCCAACTCTGACTTCACGTGCTAGCACTCAGCAGTCTTTGTTTTACACTTGTTCATCACACATACAACGAATACCGATGCAGCCGTCCAGCATGTTAGATTTTCATCAGCAATGATCTAGGCATACTCATCAATGAGTTTCCCCACTATTTCGTGAACTACACACACCTTATCACCACAAATCACACACTTTATCACACAGTGCTAAGGCCACTGGGGAGTTTAAACTAGAATTGTTGGGGAGTGGGAACTGAACTGAAGAGACTGGGGAAGAAGCGGTTGGCTCACAAATAGAGAAAGCTTGGAAACAGTGTGTGAGAGAGGATAGGCAGGTGATAGAGAAGGGGCATGCTCAGACCGATGGTTTGAAATGTGTCTATTTTAATACAAGGAGGATTGTGAACAAAGCAGATGAGCTTAGAGCATGGATCAGTACTTGGAGCTATGATGTGGTGGCCATTACAGAGACTCGGATGGCTCAGGGACAGGAATGGTTACTTCAAGTGCCAGGTTTTAGATGTTTCAGAAAGGACAAGGAGGGAGGCAAAAGAGGTGGAGGTGTGGCACTGTTGATCAGAGATAGTGTCACGGCTGCGGAAAAGGTGGATGGCATTAGAAGGATCGTCTACAGAGTCTCTGTGGGTGGAAGTTAGGACCAGGAAGGGGTCAATAACTTTACTGGGTGTTTTTTATAGGCTGCCCATGAGTAACAGGGATATCGAGGAGCGGATAGGGAAACAGATCCTGGAAAGGTGTAATAATAAGAGTTGTCATGATGGGAGATGTTAATTTCCCAAATATCAATTGGCATGTCCCTAGAGTGAGCGGTTTAGATGGGGTGGAGTTTGTTAGGTGTGTTCAGGATGGTTTCTTGACACAATATATAGACAAGCCTACAAGAGGAGAGACTGTACTTGATTTGGTATTGGGAAATGAACCTGGTCAGGTATCAGATCTCTCAGAAGGAGAGCATTTTGGAGATAGTGATCATAATTCTATCTCCTTTACAATAGCATTGGAGAGAGATACGAACAGACAAGTTTGAAAAACATTTAATTGTAGTAAGGGGAATTATGAGGCTATCAGGCAGAAAATTGGAAGATTAAATTGGGAACAGATGTTCTCAAGGAAATGTATGGAAGAAATGTGGCAAATGCTCAGGGGATATTTGTGTGGAGTTCTGTATAGGTACGTTCCAACGAGACAGGGAAGTTATGGTATGGTACAGGAACTGTGGTGTACAAAGGCTAGAATAAATTTAGTCAAGAAGAAAAGCTTACAAAAGGTTCAGAGAGCTAGGTAATGTTAGAGATCTAGAAGATTATCAGACTAACAGGAAGGAGTTTAAGAAGGAAATTAGGAGAGTCAGAAGAGGCCATGAGAAGGCCTTGGCGAGCAGGATTAAGGAAAACTCCCAAGGCATTCTACAAGTATGCAAAGAGCAAGAGGATAAGACATGAAAGAATAGGACCTATTAAGTGTGACAGTGGGAAAGTGTGTATGGAACTGCAGGAAATAGCAGAGGTATTTAATGAATACTTTATTTCAGTATTCACTATGGAAAAGGATCTTAGTGATTGTAGTGATGACCTGCAGCAGACTGAAAAGCTTGAGCATGTAGTTGTTAAGAAAGAGGATGTGCTGGAGCTTTTGTAAAGCATCAAGTTGGATAAGTTGCCGGGACAGGATGAGATGAATCCCAGGCTACTCTGGGAGGTGAGGGAGGAGATTGCTGAGCCTCTGGTGATGATCTTTGCATCATCAATGGGGACAGGAGAAGTTATGGAGGATTGGAGGGTTGCTGATGTTGTTCCCTTATTCAAAAAAGAGAGGAGAGATAGCCCAGGAAATTATACACCAATGAGGCTTACTTCAGTGGTTGGTAAGTTGATGGAGAAGATCCTGAGAGGCAGGATTTATGAATATTTGAAGAGGTATTATATGATTAGGAGTAGTCAGCATGGCTTTGTCAAGGGCAGGTCATGCCTTATGAGCCTGATTGAATTTTTTGAGGATGTGACTAAACACATTGATGAAGGAAGAGCAGTAGATGTAGCGTATATGGATTTCAGCAAGGCATTTGATAAGATACCCCATGCAAGGCTTATTGAGAAAGTAAGGAGGCATGGGATCCAAGGGGACATTGCTTTGTGGGTCCAGACCTGGCTTGCCCACAGAAGGCAAACAGTAGTTGTGGATCTGTCATATTCTGCATGGTTGTCGGTGACCAGTGGAGTGCCTCAGGGATCTGTTCTGGGACTCTTTGTGACTTTTATAAATGACCTGGATGAGGAAGTGGAGGGAGGGGTTAGTGATGCACCATCAATAAATCTCTCTGAGATGTAAAGGCAAGATATATGCTTTTATTGACTGGAAGAAGGAACAAGCAGTGGTTGACTACCATACTACATCCTGGAGACAGAGAGGCCGGGCTCAGGCCTCAATCACCTTTATACCAGGGTATGTGGGAGGAGCCACAGGAGCAGTCAGCAGGGGGCGTGTTCAGACAGGTATATGTAGTTCACCACAGTTAGTAAGTACGAAGATGACGCAAAGGTTGGAGGTGTCGTGGATAGTGTGGAGGACTGTCAGAGGTTACGGCAGGACATTGATAGGATGCAAAACTGGGCTGAGAAGTGGCAGATAGAGTTCAACCTAGATAGGTGTGAAGTGGTTCATTTTGGTAAGTTAAATATGATGGCAGAATATAGTATTAATGGTAAGACTCTTGGCAGTGTGGAGGATCAGAGGGATCTTGGGGTCCGAGTCCATATGACGCTCAAAGCAGCTACGCTGGTTGACTCTGTGGTTAAGAAGGCATAGGGTGCATTGGCAGTTTAGGAGCCAAGAGGTAATGTTGCAGCTATATAGAACCCTGGTCAGACCCCACTTGGAGAACCGTGCTCAGTTCTGGTCGCCTCACTACAGGAAGGATGTGGAAACCTTAGAAAGGGTGCTGAGATTTACAAGAATGTTGCCTGGATTGGGGAGCACGCCTTATGAAAACAGGTTGAGTGAACTTGGCCTTTTCTCCTCGGAGCGACAGAGGATGAGAGGTGACCTGATAGAGGTGTATAAGATGATGAGAGGCATTGATCATGTGGATAGTTGGAGGCTTTTTCCCAGGGCTGAAATGACTAGCGTGAGAGGGCATAGTTTTAAGGTGCTTGGAAGCAGGTACAGATGGGATGTCAGGGGTAAGTTTTTTACTCAGAGAGTGGTGAGTGTGTGGAATGGGCTGCCGGCAACGGTGGTGGAGGTGGATACAATAGGGTATTTTAAGAGACTTTTGGATAGGTACATGGAGCTTAGAAAAATAGAGGGCTATGTGTAAGCCTAGTAATTTCTAAGGTAGGGAGATGTTCAGCACAACTTTGTGGGCCGAAGGGCCTGTATTATGCTGTATGTTTTCTATGTTTCTCTGTTTCTTAATCTTTTAAAATTTAATACTGCACCTTTTCTTAAATTTCTGCAACCAACATGCTGAAGGGTTATGGGTTGAGTGCAGGTCGGTGGGACTAGGTGAGAGTAAGCGTTTGGCATGGACTAGAAGGGCCGAGATGGCCTGTTTCTGTGCTGTAATTGTTATATGGTTATACGGTCAATATTCACAATTACATTCAAATTCCAGTTTGTCGTAATAGATCTTTGTTTGTTTCATGATCAGCATTCTGTTAAGTGGCATATGTTCACCCTGACACTGAAAAAATCCACTCTTTCAACACGAAGTCGAGATCTCCATGTTCTGCTTCATGCAGTGTTTTTCTACTTTTCATTAATTTCTCTTCATTACATACTGAAGTCACAACCTGAACTGTCTGTGGTGCAGAGAGACCTGTGTATCACCTGGGGACCTTCCCAGTGCCTTGTGGAATTTTTCATTTGTGACATCATGTCAGCGGTCAAAAAGATTTTGGATTTTGGAATTGCAGATAAGGGCTGCTCAACCTGTTTTGGATACCTCAAGTAAGTGTATCAGGAACCAGTGCACCGCATCACAATCTACCTATTCACCTTCCCCATTGTGCACCCTCTCCTCCATTAATGAAAGAGTCTGTGGCTCCTACGTTGGACTCATTAGCCACACAAAATCAAGTCATCCACAATCTGGAAGAACTGCCTAAGATGAAGTGGACTTTGGGTAATACTGATAAATAAAAACATCAACTATAGTTGTTATGTTTCATCTGAATGAGAAAGCAAAACTGAAAGATTTTTTGGAGCCTGGAGCCATCACTGAGATATGCATAATTTGTTGATTTTTTTTCCATTTCCGGGATTGAAAAGGACTTAATTTGTGCTTTCAGCATTCTCAGGTTAATTGGGAAATATAGTCACTCCTTCATTTCTTTCCAGTGTAATAGAAATTCCCCCCATACCACTTCCCTGAGTTTTTCTCCAACTTGACATCTATTCCTTTGATCAATCTGTCCCAATATCTCCCCTTCGGACTCAATGTTTGTATCCTTTGCCTGAAAATTCCTTCTATGAAGTGTCTTGGAACATTTACTGCATTGAAGTGCAAGAAGTAATCGCAGTGGGAAAAAGTACTAATCTAGCCAATGAATAAGGACAAAGTGTCCGATGATGTTAAATTGCTCTGATGTGGAGCTCATGCAGCTAAGGCTGTTTTACTACGAACAGGCTAAAAGATTCTGAGGGCAGTTTCATTGGAAAAGTGAACAATCTTCTCAGCACCTAGCAGCATTGCTGGTGAGTCCATAAATGCAAGTAATTAGTTAAGTTTGCTAAGATCTCTATTTCACTGTTTTTTTCCCTTTCCTTCTTTAATGTCAGATTTATTCAATACTCATTAACAACAATCAAGTAATTTACTGATAAACTGCTCTTGAATAACTTGAAATGATTTCAATGTAATGCAAAGTGATGCTTTAATCCATATTAAAGGGCAGGACATGTAAAATTCAAAGCTGTAGAGAGAAATGCACAGGATATTCTTGATGGTGGTACTCTTGATAAAATAGACAGTGCTCTGAAAATGTCCTTGAATTTACTAGAATGCTCAGGTAAGTAGGGGATTTAAAATCCATCTACCTATGTATGCCAGTTTTTTGAATGTTATAATTTATGAGACTGCTATTTAACTGTAGTAGTTGTTGGCGCTTAAATGTCTGTCAGAAATATCTGAGCCCCTGCTCTGCCCCTGAACTTACCACACACACTTCACATCCGGCTCCTCAACACATCTGATTAACTGGCGTGTTAATTTGTCTCAGCTGAACTTTGTGCTTCACTAGGAGGGAAGTATATCCTACTGTTTTGTTTATTGACCTTTATTTCACCGTACATCGAAATTCGTGAATAACCAAGAGTGATTCAATGTGGATTAAAATAAACGTATATTTTTAACTTCAAACTTTTTACTTTTATTTACTTAATATCACTTGACATAGTGAAATCAGGGCATGCAGTAAAGTAGTGATTAGCACAATGCTTCACAGTACAGACGACCCATGTTCAATTCCCGCTGTTGACTGTAAGGAGTTTGTACATTCTCTTCCTGACCATATGGGTTTCCTCCCACAGTCCAAAGATGTACCGGTTGGTCATCGTGAATTGTCCCATTAGACTCGGATTAAATCGGGGGATTGCTGGGCGGCGGGGTTCGAAGGGCCAGAAGAACCAATTCCATGCTGTATCTCAGTAACTAATTTCCATGAGTTGTCAGGGCTGTTATAACCAATGAAACAGGCCTTTGGAACCGGGGTGGTGTTGGGGGTGGGGCTTCAGGATATGATGCCCAGATGCCTGGTCACCTCTCCTGGCAAACCCTTGGAACCAAGATGTTGAGGGAACTTGCAGGGCTACAAATGGTTAGTTTGGTCAGAGAGCTAGCATGGAGGAGAATACAGTTCAGCACAATCTAGCCTATTGAACAAAATGGAAATCTAAGGAAGTTCTGGCCTTGGTCTGTGCTTAGGAGAGTAGCAAGCACATTTAACGGTTCTCCATGCTTGGGGTAGTAAATAACTGTAATCAGGTCAGAATGTATAGGCTTCAGCACATGTTGCTTATTAAATTTAAAGAGCTGAATACATTCCAATAATGAAACAAACAAGCGATAGCCATTCTTCAAGTCATGGTGGCAGCTGCATCTTCACGCAGTCCATTATGAGTTATTGTCTTCAGCTTGGAAATATAGAACATAAAAGAAAATTACAATGAAAATTTTTAATTATGCAGCATTTCATAAGATGGTTGGAATTATTGCTTAATTTTCAAAACAAATTTGATCACATTATTTCCTGATGAAATCAAAGTACATATTTTAGGTTTTCTCTCTGTACGGTACGTACATTTGAACTTAATCATAAGTTTTAAATCTGAGTTGTGAGTAGTGAAGAAGGTTTTCAAAGGACACAACAGGATATAGATCAGTTGGAAATATGGGCAGTAGATTGGAGTTTACTCTGAACAACTGTGAGTGTAGGTGGGGTTTAACCTGGACAACCATGTGGTGCTGTGCTTTGAGACATCAATTGGAAAAGGAGTATACAATGAACGATAGGACACTTTAGGGCATTGATGCACAGATTCAAGCCCAGGCAAGTTGAGTCTATTGTGATATGCACAAGTATGGTGAAGTGCAGATACAATGAAAAATTGGCTTACAGCGGCATCACATGCACATGGGTTCAAACAATACAAAAATCATAAATTAAATTATTCACAGTTTATATAAAGGGACCTTGAGGTGCAAGTCCATATCCAAAGTTTGCTGAAAATGGCGACACAAGTAGATAAGGTGGTAAAGAAGACATACAATATACCTGTGTTTATTGGATGGGGTATTGTGTATAAAAATTGGAAAGTCATGTTGCGGCTGTACGAAACTTTGGTTTGGCCACATTCAGAGTATTGTGTGTTGCTCTGGTTGCCACGTTACAGAAGGGATGTGGTGGTTTTGAAAAGGATGCAAAAGAGGTTCACCAGCATGTTATCTCTTCTCACCTCATCTCCTTATCCACCCATTTCTCCCTCTGGTGCTCTGCCCTCTTTTCTTTCTTCCATGAACATCTAGCTCTTTCACCAATCAACTTCCCAGCTCTTTACTTCATCCCTCCCTCTTCAGGTTTCACCCATCACCTTGTGTTTCTCTCTCCCCTCCCCCCACCTTTTACATCTACTCCTCAGCTCTTTATCTGCAGTCCTGCCAAAGTGTTTCAGCCCTAAACATCAACTGTACTCTTTTCCACAAATGCTGCCTGTCCTGCTGAGTTCCTCCTGCATTTTGTGCATGTTGCTTAGATTTCCAGCATCTGCAGATTTTCCCCTGTTCACCTGAATGGTGCCTGGATTAGAGAGTTTCAGCTATTTGGAGAGGTTGGACAAACTTGGATTGTTTTCTCTGGAGTGTCAGAGGCTGAGGGTCAAACTGAGAAGATATATAAAATTATAAGAGGTATGGGTAAAGTAAATAGAGTCTTCTTCCCAGGGTGGAAATGTGAAATGCTAGAGACTGTAGTTTTTAAGAGAGAAGAGGAAAGGCTAAAGAAGATTTGCAAAGCAAGCTTTTTTTGTGTGGAGTGATAGGTTGCTGGAATGTGCTGCCAGGGGAGATGATATAAGGAGATAAAGCAAGAACACTTCAGAAACACTTAGATGGGCACATGACCTGGCAGAGGATGGGTGGTTATGGACCATGTGTACCCAGTAGGATTAGTTTAGATTGGAATCATGGTGGGCAGAAGTACTGTACTGCTGTATGTTCTATGTAATGCTGTTACAAAAGTGTCAAGTTAGTTTACAAGTAAGTGGAATATCCGAAGATGGATTACACAGGTATTGCCAGTAACTATAGCAGTCCATTGAATAGGATCGACCCCACTATTGTACATTTAAAATGCAATTTTTGTTTTGTTTTTCAATGACATTTTTGAATAGAAAAAAAAATCCCCTTATTTCAAATAAGCCTTAAAATAAAATTGAAGTTATGTTGTTCATTGAATAACATAAAATACAAGAACTAAAGAAAATCAGAGCAGGATTAGGTCACCATTCCCCTCAAGTCTGGCCAACACTAAATCTGACATTGGCTGATTTATGCTGCTCTGCACTCCCCTCCTCTGCCAGTTCCCCATAATCCTCAATCCCTCAATTGTGCAACTACTTATCTACCTCTGCCTTAAGTCTATCTAATGAACAGGAGCAGGGGACTCCAGAAACTGACTACCCTCGGAAAGAAGAAATTTCCATGCTTCACAGTTTTAAATGACCAGCTCCTGACTTTGTGGCTCTGTCCCCCTTTTCATTGTGGCACTATATTGTCAGTGTCAGTGAAGGTTATCCTGAACTGTGCCTCGGGGTCATTGGAGCTGTATGGGTATTAGTCAATTGGCTGCACAGATTTGCATTTATTTTTGCTACAGCTGGCTAGCATAATATATTTTATAAACACATGCAATATCAATTCGTTATCACATGACAGAATTTTGCGAGTGTAAAATAACATTATTATATCCAAATCACCTTTCTAAACTGGAAGAGATTTTGTCCATTTGGTTGCTATTTTTATATCATCACTGTCTGAGTAATAGGAGGACTGACAATTTTGCACATATAAACACGCTCATACACCAACCATGTTTATACGGTAGTTATCAATGTTGGTGGCTGATTTTATTAGTTTCCACAGCCAGAATGTATGTCAACCACGGCATCAGAACAAGAGCTCTGGATGCCACTCACTGTATTTTGTGGAGCAGGGTTTGAATCCCACAACCTTTGCCTCAGAACCAGAACTGCCACAGATATCGTAAAGATTTGCTCTGTCCACTTCATCAGCGGTTGCAAACATTGAATAATATTCTGTTGAAGGGCCTTTGACTTGAAACATTCATTCAGTTTCTCTCCCAGCATTTGGACATCCATGGTCGTCAGGCTGTCCCAGGTCGGTGCATGTCAATGCAATCAGGGGGCACGAAGAGGAGGCCAGTCAGTCAGTGTGCCTGGAGTTCAAGCCGTGGGGTCTCATCATTGGCTAGTCTGGAGGTTGATACTGAAGGTCAAAGTCCAAATGTCAATCAGAAGTCCAGAAGCTTAGCCTGATGGTTGAAGCACGGAGGCCTGGAAGCCTATCGTGGAGCTGGAGCACTGTGTCTGTGGGTGGAAGAGAGGAAAGGGACTTGTTTTGTTGTTCTTCTTGTTTTGTTTCTTGTTCTGGTTCATTTTGTTGTGCTTTGTGTTGTTCTGACAAGAATTGTGGGTATGCTATTGTGGAACTGGAATATGTGGATATATGCAAGCTGTCCCCAGCACAATCTTAGGTGTGCTGGTTGCTAAGGCAAATGACACATTTCACTATACAGTGCCTTGAAAAAGTATTCAGACCCACAACTATTTTCATATTTTACTATTTCATTTTCTAAATCTAAAATGTATTGGATTAGGATTTTTTGAGCTAATCTACAAAACATTGTGTGTCAAGTCAAATTAAAGAACAATTCCAAAACCTGTAAACCATTTGCTAAAAATTAACAACCAAAATAGTGTGGTTGTAAAAGTATTCATCCTCTTTGTAATTACTATGCTAACTTCCCTCAGGTGCATTATACTGTATTACCTGACCAACTCACCCAATTAGTTGATGTAGAAAATTGAAGGATCATCTGTTTTCAACTAATTCATAAAATTGATACCTCCTCTCTCAGTGAGGTCCAACGTTATGGTAGATTTTCAACAGACCAAACCAAAACGAAGACAGTTGTTAGGGAAATGATCAAAGAGAAGCACAAATCTGGGGAAGGATACAAGATCATCTCAAAGGCACTGAACATACCTCAGAGCTCAGTGCAGTCCTTCGTGAAAAGATAGGAAAAATATGAAACCACAGCCCCACTACCTTGGTCAGCCCTCCACTCTAAACTGAGTCACTAGAGGAAAATGGCACTTGTAAGAGAGGTTACTGTGATGACATCAATCACTCTGAGTGAGCTGCAAAAGTCAACGGCTGAAACAGGAGTTAAAGTTCATGGTTCCAAGATCTCTAAGGCCTTGCACAAAAAGGGTATTCATGTAAGAGTGACAAGGAGAAGCCCTGGCTAAGGAAAAAACAGCATATCCTTGCCTGTAATGAATTTGCAGAATGCCATTTGGAAGATACTGTTAAGAAGTGGAAGAAAGCCTTGTGGTGGGTTGAGACTAAAGTGGAACTTTTTGGCCTCAGCGCTAAGCATACATGTGGTGTAAATCTAATACTGTGCATCAGCCATGTAACACCATCTGTACTGTAACATATGGTGGAGGTAACATCATGCCATGGGGATGCTTTTCAGCAGCAGGGACTGGAGATCTGGTCAGGACTGATAGAAAGATGAATGCTGCTAAATACAGAGAGATCCTAGATAAAAACTTGCTACCTTTTGCCAAAAAGCTTAAACTGGGGAGGGAGTCTGTCTTTCAGCAGGACAACGAGCAACCAAGGAATGGCTTCAAATGAAGAAAATTGATGTCCTTGAGTGGCCGACTTGGAGTCCTGGCCTTAACCTGGTCGAATATCTCTGGTTATTCGACCAGGTTAAGATTGCCTCAAGATTGCTGTCCACCGCCGGTTCCCAGCACAGCTTGAGCAACTTTGCCAGGAGAAATGGACACATCTTGCTGTATCACATGATGAAAAGCTAATAGATTTATCCCAAAAGACTACTGGCTATAATAGCTGGTAGAGGTGGTTCAACTAAGTACTAAGCAAAGGGGCATGAATTCTTTTGAACTGCTAACATCTCCATTTTTGAACATTTAGTTTTTCATGCCTTACTATTTCCCCTGTCTTTGGGGCTTTTCGGTGAAAAAAGGAGAATGTGATACACAAATAAAAAAATCTCAGTGAAATTCATCAAAATCCGTGGTTGTAATACTCATTTATGTGAACAAAGGGTTGGGAGCTGAATACTTTACAAGGCTCTGTACATGGGATAATTAAATCTGAATCTGACTCATGCTTTATAACTTTGTTCTTCAGCTAGGATTACCACAACCAAAAGCTGAAGTGAAAGGAGGAAGAATGAGAGCAGGTGGCCGTTATCTGGACTTCATCACCAACAGCTTTTCCAATTATTGTCTGTAACCACACATAGATCTCCAATGTCCTCCTTTCCACGAAGATTAGTCTTTCATATACAATCCTGTTGCTTTGGAACATGAATTCTATTCCGACAACTGTGGTAGCATTTTCCAAGACATGCCTTTATCTGGCACAGTTTGGACACTCATTGTCCCTATAATACAAGTTTTGGGCTAGAGATGTGTATGTTTTCTGATCTTTCATTCCATTCTGATGCCAGGAATAATTCTCTCATAACATTAATTTTTCTCAGCTCAGAGCACTCTCAGGCAAGGCACTAGTAAAATGATGAATGCTGTTTGCTCCAGGAAATGGATTGGAGATGCCATTTCCTCAGAGAGTCTTCAGAACATCCTGCCTGTAATCAACATCTTCTTGGGCACTCAGAATTGTACAGCAACAGGCCCTTCAGACCAGCAGTCCATACTAACCACTCAGCATCCGCTCTCACTAATCCTACGCCAAATCCATTTCATTTTCCCAACACGAGAAAATCTGTCAATGCTGGAAATCCAGGCAACACACACAAAATGCTGGAGGCACTCAGCAGGCCAGGCAGCATCTATGGAAAGGAATAAACAGTTCATGATTTGGGCCAATATTCTTCATCAGGACTATTTAACTTGCCTCACATTTACATTAATTACCCTGGAATCTAACTTAATCATTAGAGACAATGGCCAATTAACCAAACAACCTGTGTATCTTTGGAATGCAGTAAGAAATCAGAGCATTGATGCCAAACCTACGCAATCTTAAGGAGAACATGCAACCTTCACGCAGAGAACACTGGAAATCAGGATGAGCCCTGGCCATTATAGTTCCCTTAGCTGTGTCAACTTAGCTTCCCAACTCATTTACTCAGGGTATGAGTTCCTAAAATAAGTATCATTGCTACTCTGCCCAATTCACCCTTGTGAGCACAAGTTAAGACCTCTATCTTAATTCATGCTACACAAAATTCCTCCAAGGACAATAATTCAAGAGCTATTCAAATAATTGAAGTGAAGCTCACAAGTCTGTAATTTCTTTGTCCCCTTGTTAAAACTGGGGTCACCTTTTCCTGCTTTCTGAATCCAAGGATGTTACCTAATTCCAATTAACCTTGAAAAACACTGGTGAGTAAATCTGCAGTCTCCTCGGCTAACTCACTGGTGTCCTTGAATAGAGATCATCGGTTTGCAACTTATTTGAGTAAAGACTTTAATTTATCACTGTATCTTTCCTCTTTATTTCAAAGAGTTCAATTCTCCTAAAGCTCCTTTATGCTTTCTGTCAACTTGAGAATACTCCTTGTTTCCAATGCTTAAAAAAAGTAAAAATATAGTTTAGAGTCATAAAGTCGTGGAACAGTACAGTACAGAAATAGGCCTTTCAGTCCATCTAGTCCAGGCCAATCTAGTAATATGCCTAGACAACTCAAACAATGGTCTTCTTGATCTTGATCTTGAATTTAATAGAATATTTTGTTAATGTCCTCAAATATTTTCTGAATGTTTTTAACTGTTTAAATGAAAACATTAAGAACTACTGTAGGTGCAGATTAGGACTCAAGCTTTCTCTATCATTCAATAAGATCATTCTGGATTTGTTCAGTGCCTCAGCTCCACTACCCTCCAGTTCCCTAGAGACCTCGACTCCTCTTTGACCATAAATCTATCAGTCTCAGCCTTGAATGTTGATTCAGCCACATTTCTTTGGCACAGAATACTCCAAAAATGTGCAGTTACTGATTTAAGAAATTCCTTCTCCCGTCTCTTATAAATGGTTGATACGCTTATCCAGAAATATTTTGCAGAACCTGATTCCTTGAAGAATCTATTTAATATCTACCCTGGAAAACCCCTTCATAAACTTGCACATTTTAATAAGATTGTGTCTTGTTCTTTTAAGCTCTAATGGATATAGACACAAATGAGTCAATATTTTTCAAAATACTTTACTTCCATCTTATAGTACATCTTAAACTTCACAGTTTTGCCTACCTCAGAGCCTGTATTCTTTCTATTCTTGATGTCTTCTTTAACCACCCTATTCAATCATATCTGTTTTGCTCTTCAGTTAAATACTCCCTTGTTTCTGATTGCTTAACCTCAAAAGTTCTACTCCTGATCCCATGACTACAACTAAAACTTTCCCAATATTGTTCTTAAACTGTTGATGACACTCCATTAAGCAGAACAAGTTCTGTTTATTTTACCCAACCATAGTAACAAACAGTAAAATTAAAAATTATTAAAATAAAAGCTTCAGGATGTAAAAATTCAAAACCATTTCATTTTGAAATTTAACCATATAAAATACTGCAGTCTATTGCTGCTATTGGAGTTAAAGGAATATTGTATAAAAGCACTACCATCTGAAATTTCCTTGCCAGCTCTCCCACTCAAAGATTACTGATACTGATGTCTTGTATATCTTTTATTGTTGGAACTTAACAGAGAATAAAAGTATATGTTCCACCCGCGGAATTACAAATGTTTGTACGTAATGACATTGGGAAATAAGACCCTAAAATAAAGAAGCAGAATTAGACAATTTGGCCCGTTGAATTTGCTCTGCTTTTCAATCATGGCTGATTTTATTTCCAGTCCCATTCTCCTGGCTTCTCTCTGTAGCCCTTATCCCCATTACCAATGAAGAACTTATCAATTTCTGTCTTAAATACATGCAATAAATTGGCCTCCACCACCTTCCACTGATTCACCACCCTCTGGCCAAAGAAATTCCTTCTTATCACAGTTTAAAAAGGATGTCACTTTATTTTGAGGCTGTGCCCTGGGATCCTACACTCTCCTACTAATGGAAACATCCTGACATTTGGTAGATTTCAATGAGATGGTAGGTTTGAATTGCATCCTTCTGAAATCCATACAGTACAGGCCCAGAGCCAACAGTCTTCAGCTCACCCCTCTGAGTGTCCTATGCTCAAGTGGGTGAACGGAGGAAGGTGGCTGTGTTGGGTGTTTAGGATGTTCCAGTGTTTGGGGATGGGGCCGTTCAAGAAGCCGTAGCCCAGGATAGATGTGTGGAATCACTGATAAAAGAAACAGAAATTGTTATTGTATTTGAGTAGGTTGCAGGCTCATGCCGTTGAACCACACACAATATTTATTTTTATCCATTCACCTAAAGGTCCAATGAAAATCAAAGAGCATAGCTTTCATTCCAAATGGGTCTCCAGCCAAGCTCTAGGTGCTGCCAGATGATGAAAAAAGGAGAGTAACTGAGAGCCTCAATAATTTGCTCTGCTTTCTCATTATTTTAAGCTTTCTTAACATATTTAACTTAATGAGCATCAACGGCTTCATAGCTTTTAAACTAATATGTCATGACACCCATGAAATGAAGAGGGACTTAAAGAAGGAATATGACATTGTTACAGAGCAACAACTGTACTCAACATCAATAAACTGTTATAGAGTCATAGAAAAATACAGCGCAGAAACAGGCCATTCGGCCCATCTAGTCCATGCTGAACCATTTAAACTGCCTATTCCCATCGCCCTGCGCTTGAACTATAGACCTCCTTACCCCTCCTGTCCATGTACTATCCAACCTTTTCTTAAACATTGAAGTAGAAATCCCATCCACCACCCGCACCGGCAGCTCATTCCACACTCTCACCACCCTCTGAGTTTCCACCTTTCACTTTTAGCACATGACCTTTAGCACATTTCCCTCTAAACCTCAATGGAAAAAGCCTGCTTCCATTTACCCTATCTATACACCTATAATTGTGTACACCTTTGTCAAAACTCACCAGTCCTCTATGTTCCAAGGAACAAAGTCCTAACTTAATCAATCTTTCCTTGTAACTCAGGTCCTCCAGTCCCTGCAAAATCCTTGTAGATTTTCTATGCACCTTTTCAAGCTTATTTACATCTTTCCTGTAGGCAGGTGACCAAAACTGTACACATTACTCCAAGTCAGGTCTCACCAATGTCTCATACAATGTCAACATAACATTCCACTTTCTGTACTCTGTGAAGGCCAATGTGCCAAAAGCTTTCCTTATACAGGTCTATCTACTTGTGACACCACTTACAATAACTTACGGACCTGTATTTCCAGATCACTTTGTTCTACCGCATTCCTCAGTACCCTTCTGCTTGCTGTGTAGGACCTCCTCTGGTTGGTTCTACTGAAGTACAACACCTTGTACCTGGCTGCATTAAATTCCATTTGTCATTTTTCAGCCTATTCTTCTACCTGGTGCAGATCCCACTTCAAGCTCTGCCTTCCTCACTGTTCAGTACACACTCAATCTTGGTATAACCATATAACCATGTAACAATTACAGCACAGAAACAGGCCATCTAAGCCCTTCTAGTCCATGCCGAATGCTTACTCTCACTGACCTGCACTCATCCCATAACCCTCCATTCCTTTCCTGTCCATATACCTATCCAATTTTTTTAAAATGACAATATTGAACCTATCTCTACCACTTCTACTAGAAGCTCGTTCCACACAGCTACCATTCTCTGAGTAAAGAAGTTCCCCTTGTGTTACCCCTAAACTTTTGCCCCCTCAACTCATGACCTCTTGTTTGAATCTCCTCTACTCTCAATGGAAAAAGCCTATCCATGTCAACTCTATCTATCCCCTCATAATTTTAAATACCTCTATCAAGTCCCCCCTCAACCTTCTACGCTCCAAAGAATAAAGATCTAACTTGTTCAACCTTTCTCTGTAACTTAGGTGCTGAAACCCAGGTAACATTCTAGTAAATCTCCTCTGTACTCTCTCTACTTTGTTGACATCTTTCCTATAATTCAGTGACCAGAACTGTGCACAATACTCCAAATTTGGCCTCACCAATACCTTGTATATTTTAACATTACATCCCAACTCCTATACTAAATGCTCTGATTTATAAAGGCCAGCATACCAAAAGCTTTCTTCACCACCCTATCCACATGAGATTCCACCTTCAGGGAACTATGCACCATTATTCCTAGATCACTCTGTTCTACTGCATTCCTCAATGCCCTACCATTTACCATGTATGTCCTATTTTGATTAGTCCTACCAAAATGTAGCACCTCACACTTATCAGCATTAAACTCCATCTGCCATCTTTCACCCCACTCTTCTAACTGGTCTAAATCTCTCTGCAAGCTTTGAAAACCTACTTCATTATCTACAACACCACCTATCTTCGTATCATCTGCATTCCTACTAATCCAATTTACCACCCCATCATCCAGATCATTAATGTATATGACAAACACCATTATACCCAGTACAGATCCCTGAGGCACATCACTAGTCACCAGCCTCCAACCTGACAAACAGTTATCCACCACTACTCTCTGGCATCTCCCATCCAGCTACTGTTGAATCCATTTTACTACTTCAATATTAATACCTGACAATTGAACCTTCCTAACTAACCTTCCATGTGGAACCTTGTCAAAGGTGTTACTGAAGTCCATATAGACAATATCCACTGCTTCACCCTCGTCAACTTTCCTAGTAACCTCTTAAAAAAATTCAATAAGATTTGTCAAACATGACCTTCCATGCAAATATCACCTGCAAATTTGCTGATCCAGTTAACCAGATTATCATCCAGATATTTGACATAGATGACAGTGAACAGCAGACCCAGCAATGATTTCTGCAGCACTCCACTAGTCACAGGTCTCCATCATAGAAACAACCGTCTCCTCCCAGTCTCTGGCTTCTCCCACAAAGCCAATGACTAATCCAATTTACAACCTCATCTTGAATGCCAAGCAAATGAACCTTCTTGACCAACCTCCCATGTGGCACTTTGTCAAAGGCAAAGTCTATGTAGACAACATCCATTTCCTTGTCTTCATCAATTTTCCTGGTAACTTCCTTGAAAAACTCTAAAAGATTGGTTAGGCATGAGCTATCAAGCGCAAAGCCTTGCTGACTATCCCTAATCAGTTAATATCTATCCAAATACTTATATATCCAGTCCATTAGTAAACCTTCCGATAACTTTCCCACTATGGATGTCAGGCTCAACGGCCTATAATTTCCTGGTTTAGAACCTTTCTTAAACAGCAGATAAATATTAGCTATCGTCCAATCCTTGGTACCTCGACTGATGCTAAGCATGATTTAAGTATCTCAAATAGGGCCCCTGCAACTTCTGCATTTGCCTCTCACAGGGCCTAAGGAACATCTTGTCAGGCCCTGAGGATTTATATACCCTAATTTCCCTCAAGATACCAATCTCCTTCTCCTCTATAATCTCATGACCTCACTGCTGCTTTGCCTCACTTCTATAGACTCTGACAGTTTCCCAATTAAACACAGATGCAAAAAGTCCACTTAAGATCTCCCCCATCTCTTTTGGCTGCACTCATTTATTACCATTCTGATCTTCCAGAGGACCAATTTTATCCCTTGCAATCTTTTTGCTCTTAACATATCTGTAGAACCCCTAAGATTGTCTTTCGCTTTGTCTACTAATGCATACTCATGCCTTCTTTTAACCCTCTTGATTTTTTTCTTAAGTGTTCTCTTGCAATTCTTATACACTATAAAGCTCCTCATTTGCTCCTACCTGCCTATACCTGCTATGCATCTCCTTTTTTACTTAACCAGGGCCTCAATATTTCTTGAAAACCAAGCTTCTTTAAACTCCTGTTATCTTTTTTTTCTCTGGTAAGCACTTACAAGCATTGTACTCTTACAATTTCACTTTTGAAGGCTTCTGAGTTACTAACTACACCTTTGGAAGTAAACAACTGGTCTCAATCCACACTTGCCAGATCCTTTCTGATACCATCAAAATTGGCCTTTCTCCAATTTAGAAACTCAAACCATGGACTAGACCTATCCTTTTCCATATTTACTTTGAAACTAATGGCATTATGATCACTAAACACAAGGTGCTCCCCCTACTCAGAAGTCTGTCACCTGCCTTGTCTCATTCCGTAATAGCAGATCAAGTATCGCACACACTCACTCATTGGGACTTCTATGTGCCAATTAAGGATATGTTCCTGAACACAGTTAGCAAACTCTATCCCATCCAGTCCTTTATGGAAGTCCCAGTCAATATGTGGAAAGTTAAATTACCTACCATAACAACTTCATGTTGCTCGCAACTGTCAATGATCTCGCTACAAATTTGTTTCTCTAAATCCCTTGGACTGTTGGGTGGTCTATAATATAGCCCCATTAACCTTTCATATTCCTCAGATCTACCCATAAAGCCTCACTAGACAAGTTCTCCAGTCTGTCTTGACTGAGGACTTAATGACATTTTCCCTGACTAGTAATGCCACCCCTCCCCCTTTAATCCCTCTCGTTCTGTCACTTCCAAAACAACGGAACCTTGGAATATGGAGCTGCCAGTCCCGTCCTTCCTGCAATCAAGTCTCACTAATGGCTACAATACCATAACTCCATGTGCTGATCCACGCCCTGACCTCATCTCCCTTTCCTGCAATTGCAATATATGCAGCTCAAGACATTAGTCACACCATGCTCAACCCTTTGATTCCTGACTTTGGCTGAAGTCTTACCAACATCTGTCTCCACAACCTCTCCACTATCTGTTCTGGCACTCTGGTTCCCATTTCCCTGCAATTCTAGTTTAAATCCCCCTGTGCATCCCTAGTAAACCTTCCCATTAGGATATTAGTCCCCCTCTAGTTCAGGTGCAAAAATAGCCTCTTCTGTACAGGTCCCATCTTCTCTGGAGGAGAACCCATTGACATTAGTTAACAGAGCATCTGTTAATCTTAATCTTAAAAATTCATCTGAGAGAACATGCACAACCTAATGGAGGAGGAGGATCTAGAGTTCAATTTGTATGAGAAGTGCTTATTAGTTTTACTCCTAAATTACATGGAACCACAAGAAAGCAGTATCAACCATCAAAAATACCCACCATCCAGGCCATGCCCTCTTCTTGCTAGTACCATCAGGCAGGAGTAAATTTCAGCTTAATCTTTGTATAAATGGAAGGCAAAACATTTGTTTCATGAAACACCATCTACTTTTATTACAGTAATATTACTTAAGTGCAAACAATGGAAAAAGAACACAAAGAGCAAGAGAAACAATCATAACTTTTGAAACTTTTCTGCTTTAATAAGAAAAAGAGCATTCTAAGTGTTCAATAAAGTTAAAAATTCAATGAATTAATCAAACAGACCTTGCCTAAGAGTGCAACTTTTTTTGACTTTTGTTTTCCCTAAAACTAAAAACAAATAAATGAAGAAGTAGGAATAGATGAACTCCAAGAGTTGTGGAGTTCTGAAATTTGAAGAGAACACTTAAAAACAGGATATTGTGAAGAATAGAATGAGAAAGCTTCTGATCACGCATATAATCACAAATATTATACAATAGGTTTTTCTTCATATCAGTGAAATATTGTGAGCCCTTCATATATTATACTGCATTTGCTCAAAAGGTTACATTTTTGTTTGCAGGAATGCCTATGAAAACTTACAGGCCAGGGTATGACAAAATCAAGATTCAAACTGCTTGCAATATCTGTTAAATTAGAACTTTCATTAGCGTAAACAAATTATTTAGATCTGATTTTTTTTTCTTACAAATGCAGTTACATCAACAGTGTTCAAGTTACATGCACTGCCTTGCCCTGGAATATTCAAATCTTGACAAAACCATTGACTACAATGCAACCTTTCTTCTGGGACCTTCAAACCAATTTCACTCTGAAAGTAGATGGTAATACAATTCAATGTAAAATAATTTGGTATGAACTCTATGACCAGACAAAAAAAAAGAGATAGCTATTATTCAAAAAATGTTAACTTTTTGAAGGACTGTGTGGAAATGAAACGTACAAGTTACATTGGCAGATCACATTATTTTCCTGAGATCTAGACACTGTTCCCTCTAATCTGCACAGGCGCACGGTAACGGAAATGCTCCCACGCATGTGGCCTTTTGTTGCCATGCTGCTAGAATTTTCTTTTATATATTGCTAATATAATTGTAAAATAGCCAGTAATTAATTATGTGTCAACAGATATAATCCATAAATTTTCTAAATAATAAACATACCACAACCTTCACTTTCAAACATTTTAGACCTTCAAAGTATTTGCATTGTATTAGAGCTTCAATGCCCACAGAAAAAGAATCTCAGGGTTCTGTGATGACATGTATGTACCCTGAAAATAAATTTTACTTTGAACTTGTCAGCGTTTCAAGTTACAAAACTGTTACAAATTGAAACAATGTACATAGAATGGAAGCCTGTGGCTCTTTGTTAATAAATCAGCAACTTGCTGAACGCCGATCCCATCTACAAATAAAATATTTAAAGTATTGGATGGTTTTCAGGTGTGTGCAAATCTCCTGCTCAGAACAATGGTTGGACCTCACAGCTGTAAAAGAATTAGAGGGACATTGAATCCAGAAATGTACTTTTCATTCAGGTAAACGCTGATAGATCAGCTCTCGTCCTGTACCCCACCCCATTCCGCTTTTCATTGATCCAAGCTGTGTATAGTAGGGCCCAACCCATTAAAAACAGCCCACACTGGTGGTGAAAGTTACCTTCATAAACAGCACAATATTGTTGAAAAAGCAATGTATAATGCTGTAAGCACAAAACGGGTTGTTCTGATTCTGTAAAGAGAAAAAAGTTACAGGTCAAGGGTTTAGTCTTACTAGGCCTAGCAGAGTATCTCAACAGCAACACTCTTTATGCCATACAGGTCCTGACTGACCGATTGTGCATGTCCCCGCTATTTTCTGTTTTATTTTCACAGTCTCTCAGGTTTTTCTGATCATCCCTACTATTCTATGGGGAATGTCCTCAACATTTTATTTCATCATTACTCCTTATTCTTCCCATTTAGAATTCCAAAGATCTGTTTTTCATTCCATGCACTTGAGTCCAGGTTAAGGCACACAACACGCAGTAGGTAACTGTCTCTCATATGAAGAATGTGAAATAATTTGTGGTACATACAGTGGATAATCCCTTGACCTGCTAAACACTGGAAACAAATAATTCTTTGTCAATGACAGGATTTCATTACCACAATCCATAACTTCCCAGACAAAGTCACAGGTAAAATATCTAGCCATCCCATAAGAAAGAGAGGAGTAAGTAAGGAATTCTGGACTCTGCAGTGCACCATTGCCCATAGGTGCTTGCAAATCAAGCGTCCTGAACCCTGTTTCCACCCAAATTTGGGGTAAGATGATAATTGGGCAAATCTTACAAGGAAGAGGAAATATTACACAAATTTGGTCCCTAAGTCTTTGAAAGTAAGTGAGCAAACATTGGGATCTGCCCTGCTACCTCAGAGGGTGCAGTAATCAGTATAAAACAGTTTCACAGTGCGTCCCTAATGGCAAGAGCCATCAGACTGTTAGTGTGAGATTCAGATCTTGATGGACATTGGCAGCTACACTCCCACAATGTACAGAGGTGAGAACTATTGTTTCCCCCGATGCCCCGGACACTTTTAACCCTTCAACCGACATTACAGAACAAAACTATGCCAGCCGTTCAAACATTATTGCTTGTAGGAGCCCGCTGTGCGTTGATCGGCTGGACTCTCCAGACATTTGGAGGATGGTTGTAATTCAGAAGTACTTCATCGGCACTTTGAAGTCGCCGAGGTTGTGAACAACACAATACAGATGACTGTTTCATTAGGAACAGGAATAATGTTATAAACTGTTTACCAGAAGCAGGATGCTGGACGTTATCGAAATGTAGACATGCATTCATTCAAACACACGGGGCAAAACAGATTGGAGCACGTACAGTCACACAAGCACAGAGCCACTCACACATCGCAGCACAGTAGAAGGTGGGGGGGACGGGGACAAATATTGAACTAAGTATAAATCACGTGAAAACTCACATTAAATGATTTCCCGGGGATCGAGCGGCATTACGCGTGTGCTGGGAGCATGGCAAGGGTCAGTCTTAAAGCGATCATTGGTTCCAGGGTGGGAATAGTCCCATGCTGCTCAATAAAGCCTGCTATCATCTCTGGTCAATAGGACTGGGGAGAGTGCCGGAGATAGATAGCGCATGTCTCATCTCCCCTGCCAGTACTAGACGCTCCCAACACCACCATCTTGCATGTGCACCGATCCCAGCGCCACTAGATTCAGCTGGACATATTCGCTCTGACTGCGGAAAAAAAATGCCCGGGCTGGATTGTTAGGAGCGCGCTGTGTCCCGTGCCTCACCATCCTCCATGCATCTCATACACATCTAACTGAAAAAGATGAGGCGGATCGGCAGGCAAATTGTCTTGCTTTGCTCTGGCTTTTTGGGGCTTGCTCTGGGAGCCTTTCCGACCAGTGTACCAATTGGTAAGGCAATTAATCTGTTTGTCTTTAATAAAAGCTGATAAGTGTTCCTTGCTGAGTGAATATGTGTAACAATCTGTCAATGCGCTTGTGTGTCTTCGGCTGGTGCATTTTAAAACACATCGACCGGTATCTGTTTCTTCCCCCCAAGAATGTGCGATTATGTGTAAATATATTCATTTATCATATCGGAAGTTAGTTAATGTGGAAAGGTTGGACTATGGCACAGCTTGGTCCTTGTCAGCGTTGTTTGGAGGGAGTAGTTCTGGCTGTTTTGTTGTGTTGGAACACTGCAGTAGTTATGCTGGCGGAACGCTTGTTAATGGGATACTGCTAGAATCCCACTGCCGCTGCTGCTCGCCAGCGGCTCTCAAAAGTTAATCTTTCATGTGTGTGCATTTTGCTTTTATTTCTTTCTCATCACGGGCTGGCGTAAGGAAAATGCTTCCGAGAATCTGTAGCATTGCATCAGTTCGCTTTTAGCGTTTGCAGCCAAGTGTATTGCCCATGTTGTCTCTCGGGTTACAAATAAATGTGGTTATAATAGTGAAATTGAGGAATATATTGACGTTGAATATCTTTTCTGTGTACTGATAAGTTCCGTTCTGTTCACGGAACGGTTTAAAATTGCATACGAGTTACCTCGCACATGCTGCAAAGTTATCGCCGCCGTCTTTGTGCTGGTTTTTCCGAGGGGGCAATGCTTATCTGATGTTTCCAGTGTGTGGAACCTTGTCTCGGTTGTCGTTTACCAAGGCCGTGTTAATGAAATGCATTGATTCCTGCCTCCTGTGCAAAATGACCTGTGCTTAAAAGTTCATATTTCGGGTGAGATTCGGCTCTTTCTGTAGCGTTGGCATTTATGTTTAAGTGTGCCTTATAATTTTTAGCGGCCATGGAAGTTTTCTACACGTCCGTAGAGTCTTCCTAACCTGGGCTGTTTGCTAATAATCGATGGGGCCATTCTGACTTCACCGCACATAGGCACGGCTGACGTTATTTGATCTGTAAACATTTTGGTGCTGTGTGGGGCGTGATGGTTTTATGTATGCCTTCGATATACTTTTACACATTATGACATTTCGTCGTTATATTAAGAAATACTAGGAACACAATAATGTTATTTAGACACGACTACATCGCACTACGGTGCGTTCGCGCGACATGTTAATAGTGGATCACTTGCTCTTCCTGTTGGATGGACAGCTGATTGTAAGGTTAAGGATAATTATGCCCACAAACCTCACAAGTTTACACGAGGAATTGCAGCCAAAATGCTCTCAGCATCAAATCGCAAAGACGCTACTACTTTGGCCCTGATTTCGGTGCTACCGGGTGTTTTTGTAACAGTAGACGGGTTTCCAATGCATTGAGCCAGTAGCGTGGGTACCACAGAGGTTGCTAATGGCATGCTATTAGCTGATTGGACCTCCATTGTTTCTTTTTCGCAGGTGGGCTCTTCTTGAGATATTCTGATCAGGAATACAGTGCTTTTCGTTTTGCAATTTATCTACACAATACTAACCCCAACACGACGGAAGCGCCTTTCAATTTGGTTCCGCACGTGGATAACATTGAGACTGCCAACAGTTTTGCAGTAACAAATGCCTGTAAGTAGAAAGGGCTTTGATTTGAGCTTTTATCAATAAGAACTGACTGTACAGGAGAAGTCAAGACTGCCAGTAATGGCCTTTTTAAAATTTACTGAAGCCTTTCTGTTGCGAACACGTGACTGAGCAGAGTAATTAATAGTGGCATCACTAAAATGTTTTATACTAGACACCGTGAAATGCTTTTCACATGATTTAAGGCCGAGGTTGTGGGGTGGGGTGGGGGGGGGGGGGGTTGGAGAATTTCAAGAAGCAGCTTCTAACGCAGTATTTTTTTTTTTGCAGACGAAAACAGTTTGGCTGAATCATTATTCTTGTATGATGTTATGGCAGTTTTTGCCCGATGCAGAAAATGGGAGGGGGAAGGAAGTTACCCAGAGACAACAGATGTTTATTAAAATAAGCAGTTCCAGTAGTCGAGGTTAAGTTAGTTAGAAACATCAAATTAGGATCATAAATGCAACAATCTTGTGTATCACTGGATTTATAAATGTTCAAGATCACCCCGCTCCTTGTCTGTAAGTTGAGTGATCACTTTCCATCCGTTCTTCCGCAGATCCCACCAAATTACCCTGATGGCCTGAATCCTCTTGATTCATGGCCCCAGTAAAATACTGAGATACTCACCCAAAGTGAAATGGCCAAGAGAGGACATCATGCTTAAAAATAAATGTCCCTTCAGCAGATTGGCAACAGGGTTAAATTACTATTTCATTAATTTCGTCAAAATAATTAATTTTTTCATATTATAATGGCAAATAGGGAGAGTGCAGCAGAAAACTAACTATGGACGTTTTAACAATGGTAGATACTAATTCTATCCCAAACTCATTGATGTCCAACCTATTCATATGCACACTGAAATGAAGACTGGATAATATTTAATGAATCACCTGTTTTTAATTGCATTATAATTTCAACAACATGCAGTCTTTCACTTCTGATAATGGGTATGTTTTAATGAAGAAATGTATCTAAATTCACTTGACACTATAAAGGAACAAAGGAGTAAAGATAACACATACAAAATGTGGGGTGAACTCAGCAGGCCAGGCAGTATCTATGGAAAAAAGTACAGTCAATGTTACAGAGTAAAAGCTTGGTTGGAGAAGTCCTTTAGAGATCTTGGACTAATGGGATAAAACATTAACTACAACATTTCAAGAACATGGGGCTTGGTCAGCCAAGAATGTCACTTCAGTGGAGAAGAACCAGGCAGTGTTTCACTACAGACAAGGATCAGTCGATCAGATTTTATGGTACCTGAGATTTCATTAGTAGGGAAGGGTAAGTCTATGTAGGTTTTTAACACAACAGTGGCTATTTTACATTTGTGGGATTGAAGAATTGAGGATTAATGTAGATCATGGAAAGCAAAAGCAATGGGTGAGCAGATTTTAAGCTGACAAGTGATTTGTGTAATATAATTACCTGGAGGAATTGAGGCTTGACAAGCAAGTGTAGAGAGCAGGAGAATGGACAGAACACTGGAATTAGGATCTGAGAGAGATGGGTTGGAAGTAAAATAGATATGGGGGCATTTGGTGTGTAATAATGAAAAGTCAAGGTTTAAAGTTTAGATTGATGTTATGTGGGATGCAATGAACAATCTGGTTTAGTCTGAGGAAGTTAGTTGAAGAGATTGTTTATGTGATAATGAGAGGAGAGGAGCCAAAATCAAAGGCTTCAGTCTTTCGGTGGCAGGATGACTTTACAGAGGAGCTGGAGGGGAATAATGTATGGAGCTGATTCCATGTTTACCAGTGATGTTCCAGTGGAGCCTCGGAAGGTCCCATGCTACACAAAGCAGGAGCACTAATGCAGTACACTCATAGAATCTCACAATCACAACTAATCGGGTCCAGTCGTGTGATGTTTGGCCTGATTCATTTTCTAACCAGAGTAGTTATGTAGAGTGGAATTTTGCTTATCCAGCCTCTGAAACTGAATGTTCGAGTATGCATTTTGATGGCCCATTTTGCTACATGGTGCTCCATAAAGCAGCAGTGACAATGGATAGATGGGAGTCAGATAATACAAACACATCTGTGTGTCCATATTGTGGAAAATATTCTTAGCAAGCATCTGAACCAGCCATGCCCTGGAGGAACACGCCTACCATCCCTGATGTATGCTGAGATAGCTGATCCAAGTTCACAGGGAGAACATTAACCAATTCCCACAGAAACTCTTGCCCAAACACACACACATGACATCAAGAGTGGATGGATTTGCCTTGAACTGAACTGAATTCAGCAAAAAGTGAGCCACTAAAATTGATACTTGAAACTAAAGCAATTCAAAACCCCTCATTCCAGTTTCACTGAAAGTCAACCCTTGAAGTGCAGAGCAATTCAGAGCAGCATTTCGACCCATTTACGATTGAGATGAAGCAACGTTTTCCACTCTGAGTTGTTAGATTGGAAAACTCCTTCAAATGATGATGGAAGCAGAGCTTTTGTAAAGAGTATTGTGAATAGTCCTTTTGCCACACTACAGGTGTTGTAGCAATAGAAAGTGCAGAGGAGATTTATCATACTGTTACCCAGAATTGAGAGTTGTTGTAATAAAGAAAGATTGGATAGGCGGAGTTTATTCTCAGTGGACGTGTGACACCGAGGAGTAACTTCATGGAGGCTTATAAAATTGTGAGGGGCATAAATTGGATAGATTCAGAGTCCTTTTTCCCATGAGACCAGCATAAAAATGAGGGGGCACAAGTTTAAGATAGGCTGCCAGAAGAGATGGTAAAGGCAGATCCAATTGCAATATCTAAAAGGTATTTGAACAGGTACTTGGATAGGAAGAACATATTGGGTTAACAGACTTAATGCAGGCAAATGGGATTAGTGTAGACAGGCATCATGGTCAGCAGGAAAAGATGTGCTGAAAAGGGCTGTTCATGTGCAGTGTGAATCTACCATTTGAGGTTAAAAGGCAGAAGTAGATAGATACTTTTAAAGCAATGGGATGAATGATTATTGTGGTAGACAGGAATGTGAATTTGTGGTCCCAGTCAGTTCAGGCTTATTGAATGATGGAGCAGGTCTGAGTCTCTGGCCTATTCCTGTTCCTATATCATACTCTTGATAGTCAGTGTCCACCCTCCAAAGACTTTTTTTGCTCTGTAATCCCCAGTTTTAAATCAGTTGCACAAGCCATATTTCTGATTTAAAAACAAACAGAAGCCTAGCTACACTACGTGCATTGTTGGAAGCACACCATTTCAATAGCACATCCTAAACCTGTGACTTTGACAGGCTGCAGGCAGATGCAAACACGAATTCTGCTGGTCGCACACTCCTGACTTCATTGTTGATGTGTCTTTAACTCTGGAAGTTCTCACCCAATAACAGTGTGAGTATGGCAGTGAAGGCAGCTGGTCACTGCCATCTTGTGCAATTAAACTAGCTTATAGAGTACCCATGCCTAAGTTGCACGCATGAATAGATATAAATGTAAAAAGGAAGTGAAAAAATAAGACATGTATATGTGGATTTCAAACCACATTTGGGAATCTCAGAACGTTCAGTAACACACAGATTTGCAGAGACTGTAACAATCACAGCACCCAAGCTACAATCAAGAAGTGAATGATCACCAACCTTTGCCATGGGACTAATGAATATGACGAAGTATTCAAGAGGAATGTTCTTGTCCTGAGAATAGCTAGAATAATAAATTTTCTAATGTATAGTTAAAGTAAATAACACAGACATCTTGAAAAAGAAGATGGCTTAGAATATGAGAGAAAAATGAATGGGCCAAAGTATTGTTGGGACCAGATGGGGCATAAACACTAGAATAAGTCCAGGTGGGTGAAAAACCCTGATTCTCTGCTGTGAATTCTGTATGTGTATACTATTCAGTCTTGTCATACATAAACATGACACAGAGCAAATAACAATATTTGAGGTCTAAGAATTGATTTCTCACTTTTTTGTGAAATCAAGTGTTCCATTAAGTGCCTGCTGTATATTTCTTTAAAAAAATGCAAAGCTAATGTAAACTGATTGCGAATGCAATGCCCATAATGCTTGTCCCTTTACACTAATGCTGAGCAGAATCCTAAAAGAAAATCAATTGTCTCGTTTCTAGAGGATGCTGACATCCACGTGATTGACTCTAAAGGGTTTTAGGCAACTTTTCCTAACATTAGCTTCAAAAAGATAGGGAAGAACAATTTTGTATTATTCTCCTGGTACATGTGTTAACCAATATCTCTGATGGCATTTGGTCTGTGAGAGGTATATTTGCCGATTTCTGCATTCATTGAAGATTGACTTAGTAGATCATTTTCCATGCCTACTTAAAATAATCTCAAATCTGTACTGATTTATAAATATGTATGCGATCTGCTATATTCTTGATCCTATATTAATTGCTTTTTATTGTTACAAATTTTCATTCAGCATCTAACATGTAGTATGCAATAATTTCAGTCTTCCTTGTTTGATTTTGACAAGTCTGAATAGCCATAACTTACTTGATTCTTTATCTTGCTCTTCATTAGAATATGGAAAATAACCAGCAAGGTTTTTTTTGCCATTGTCGTTAATCACAAAGCAATAGCTTTATGTTTCATGTCTACATTCTGGAAAATAGATCATAATTGTTACACTTTTTTAATAAAGGGAGATCCCTAGGTGGGCTTTGGTCATCCCTATACAGTAACCAGCCGTACATACATTGAGAGGAAGTTGATACTAATATTCACCCAACCAAACACACCATTAAACTTGACCTTTAGAGTCTTACTGGAGATGTCTGTCAACTGGTACATGGAGTGGGAAATGAAATAGTTTTAAAAATAATCAGCCTTTTTCTGGGGAGCTAATAGTTGTAGCTGCAGTGTAAAGCCATAGTTTGATCAGAATCCACATTGACAAGTCCAGGAAAGCTGGGGTCCAACAGTGACTTTAGTTTCTGGTATTACATTAAGGCAAGCACTACTTCAAAAGTTGCAAATGACAAGAATCTAACAAAGAATTGGTACGCAATTGAAAGCTTACAATGATATGCAGAGATTTAAAGTATCAGTGTACAGGTTTTGCTGTAGTGAAGCCGTGTCGCCATTTGCTGTTAGCTGTTTATCTTTCAGTTCATTGAGTTTTTGCACGCACACCTTTCTGCCTGTTGTGGGTCCCATAAATCAACACTTGAAATCTAAAACTATTGAGACACATCTTGGACACTGTGAAATTTTGCATTGGTGACACAGCAGTGGAAACTACAGGCATTTTCAAACGCCTGGGAGTACACAACACACTCAACTTTTCATGGTCCCAGAACACATCCTACACAGTCAAAAAGCTCACCAATACCTCTGCTTTCTGAGAACGCTAAAGAGAGCATATCCATATTCACGTCATTCGACAGATATACACCACAGAGCATCCTAGAAAGCTGCATCACTGTTTCGTACAGAAACCGCACTGTGGCGACAGGAAGGCTCTGCAATTGGTAGTCAAAACCGCCCAATGCATCCCTGGCACTAGCTGCTTACCGTCAAGGACATATATAGCGAAAGGTGCTGGAAAAGGGCCAGTAACTTCATGAAGGATCCCACACAACCTGCCCATGTACTGTTTGTCCCACTGCCATCAGAGAAGAGGCTACATAGTATCCTCACCAAAACCACCAGACTCAAAAACAATTACTTAATCCAAGCATTAAGGCTGATTAACACTTCCACCCACTAACACCACCAGTACTTTATTATTTCCTTAAGTACAGCCTAACATCTCTTTATGGATATACAATCTATTATATATCTATCTAGCTATCTTGTGTTTTTGTATTTATTGCATGTTTTTATTATTATTGTGCTCTTTGTCTTTTATGGGTTTTTTTGTGCTGCATTGGTTCCAAAGTAACAACTATTTCATTCTCCTTACATTTGTGAACAGGAAATGACATCTAATAATCTTTGAATCTTAAATCTTTTAAAGTAAGTTTCCAGTTTGAGGTCCAGGTGCAATGGAAACAATACTAAGGAAATGCTTTCAGTCTCCCCCTGGCTTCCCTGAAGCTTTCAAATAGGTTTTGATTTTAGCTTGGGTTGGTAATGCATCACTGCCCACAGATGACTTTGAATGAGTAAACTGTGCACGTGCACTTCTTTAAAGCCACTCTGTCATAAAATGGAAAATAAAATACCGCAGATAAAGACCAACTGCAAACTTTGCAACCTAATAAGATTAATTTAGAGGACATTTGCTCTCTGCTAGCAGAAATCCATAATGGCAGCTGCAAGCTTGCAGCATTGGATTTTGCTTTTGGGAGCTGATATCAGGAATTGAGGTCAAAGAGTTCTCTGCTGTGAGTGTACAATATGCAGAAATTCACTCCACTAACAAGCAAATATTTTCAAAGCATACTGTGGTACAAATGAGGTTTTGCCCTTTCAGGAGAGAAAATATAACTGTTTGGTCCAACACCTTTAGCAATAATTTAGCTGGATTTGGTGTTTGGGCCTGTGGATAACAGGAGATATTTTAGGAAGTCAGTGCAGAAAGCTAGGGTTAACCCTAATATAGAAAGTGAAGTCGCTACCTGGGAGAGTGTGTTCTCCTCATGAGACTAAGATTACATGGATTTGTGAAGTCTACTATATTTAAGTACAGAAAGAAGTGCTATCATTTTGATCAGTATTTACAATGTTTTCATAATAGATCAGTCATAATGGTTGGGTTCTCCAGAATATGAATTTTCATCACTGATGCATAATCTATAAATAGGAAGATGAATCTGAAATCTTCACTGTAATATTGATAATTTCATAGAACATGATTATTTTTTCTGTTTGACTGATCACCAATATTCAATTACAGCTATTTTAAAGTGCCTAACACTTAACCCTTGCTGAAATAGAGAGAATTTATTTTTTCACTTGCAATATGTGATGGAAAATAAAGATAGGAGAATAAAGCTTTGCATTTGCTGGTGTAACTGAAAATTAATTCATTAGAATATTCAACAAAGGATGCCTGACAGGGAAGGGGGAAGTAGAATGCAAGTAAGCTAATGAGAAAAATGATAGAAACAGATTGTAAAAAAATTAACAGATCTACAAAAGCCTTGCAAACTGAGAGGAGGGATTATATTGGGAAATACAGATATGGGAGAGAAACTTAAACACTTAATTTTTGTCCAGTGCCTTGAAAGCAGACATAAAATCCCTACCAAAAATAGTGGGGTAGTGTGGATGAATGAGAAGTTTGAAAATAAATTGGCTCTGGTAAATAGATAGTAACAGAGAAATGACTAAAATTGTAAGAAAATAGATCTGTAGGACCTGATGACCTGCATCCTGGGGGCTTTGGAAAAGGTGGCTGTGGAGATGAGGGACGCACTGTTTGCCTTTCCACAAATATCGTAGATTTTATAACAGGAGTTTCTTATGCCATGGACCAATACCATAGATTAAGCAAGGGGTCTGTGGACCCCAGGTTCGGAACCCCTGTTTTAGAACATTTCCCATGGTTACTCGGTGGTATATTTAAACATGCTATTTAAGGACAAAGGGGTAGAGAAAATGGAGTATTGCAGGCCATTTAGCATGATATAATTAATGGGGAATATACTGGTCTATTATTTAGGAAGCAGCAATGGGGCATTTAAAGTTATCAGAATTAGTCAAAATCCATGTGTACTTATGAAAGGGAAAGCCAATGGAACTGTTGGTGTGTATTCACGTTGTGATTAGCTGAATAGACTAAAGTGAACCAGTTGAGATGATGTAATTGCATTTTCAGAAGCCTTTTGTGAAGGTGCCACTCAAAAATGAATCTCATGGTAAGGGGGTTGTAGACTGGTAAGAAGTGCTGATTGGTTAGTAGGCAAAAACTGAATAGTAAATGGGTTATTTTTGTGCCCAACACGAGTGAATCTGCAGATGCTGGAAATAAATAAAAACACAAAATGCTGGCAGAACTCAGCAGGCCAATCAGCATCTATGGGAGGAGGTAGTGATGACATTTTGGACCAAAGTTTCGGCCCGAAACGTCGTCACTACCTCCTCCCATAGATGCTGTCTGGCCTGCAGAGTTCCGTCAGCATTTTGTGTTTTTATTTTTGTGCCCAGTGAGGTGTCACAGTATTCAGGCTCCAGTAATTTACGTCAGCGACTTGGATGAGGAAAGCAAGTGTAAAGTAGCCACATTTATTGGCCATAGTTGGGGTGTGAGGACAATGGAAAGAGATGGCAGAGGGAGATTTAAAGCAGATAAGTGAATTGGCAGGAATAACCCATGTGGAAAAGTGTAAAATCAGCCACTTTGCTAGAAAGGAGAAAGATGGTGTTTTTTTTTAATGGTGAAATATTAAAAAGTTTTATTGAATTGAGAGATCTAGGTTTCCTTGAAAGTAGGGTCTTGCAGTCATACAGTGCAGAAATTGGGATCTCATTTCAATCTATGTCAACCATCAAGTATTCATCTATACTAGTCTCATTTGCTGAGTAATACACCCGATGCTGGGGGAGCTCAGCAGGTCAGGCAGCATCTATGGAAATTTAAACAGTTGACAGTTTGGGTCAAGATCCTTCAGGTCAAGACAGACGTTGATGGTTTATTAATTTCCATAGATGCTGTCTGACCTGCTGAGTACCTCCAGCATTTTATGTGTATTGCCTTGGATTTCCAGCATTTGCAGATTTTTATCCTGTTTGAGACCCATTTGCTAGCATCTGGTCCATAGTTTTCTGTGCCTTGGCAATTCAAGTGCTTGTTTAGATACTTAATTTTATGGAGCGTCTATGTCTACACCACCCACTTGGGCAGAGTTTTCCCAGATTAACAACCATCCCATGGGTGGAAAAAGTTCTTCAGATCCTCTCTAAACCTCTTACCCCTTATGTGATCCAGTTTCTGACACCTTTATATGGGAAAACATTTCTTATTACCTATTCTATCTATACTTTTCCTGATTTTATACCACTTGTAACGTGGATACATCAATCTGGTCCTCTCTATGCCCCATTATTCAGACTATTTCTCTCCCCTACTGAGGCAACAACCTGGTGAATCTCTTCAGTACCATTCTCCAGTGTTTTCACACTCTTCATACAATATGGCCACCAGAATCCTGCTGCAGCTGTGGCTTAATCAATGTGTTTTGAAATTATGCCATCACCTCTGCGTTCTGATATTATAGTAGGCAGCCATTGACCCCAAGGGATAATGAGTTTGTGCCCGTGGTGGAGTGTGTCCTCTCCAGGACACAAGCCTGGGTGGAAGATTTGAAGAACCAGCTGTTGCCCATGCAGCGGGTTCCCCCTCTCCACGTCACTGATGTAGTTCAAGGGAAGGGCAAGCACCAATACAGCTTGGCACCACTGTCATCACAGAGACTGCCAGAGATGTTGTAAACAGCATCAAACTACCTTAGGGACCCTGGCTCTAGATTTCTTCCTCATGGTTTACTCCCAAAGCCTTTCCCATGGGTGGGTATGGCTGCAAGGCAGGAGTTGATTTAAAATCAGAGTTTTCCTTCACCTAGGCCAACCTGCTGTCCAAGGCTGACGAGTCCCACCTGCCCAAAGCAACTGGTTTTGAAGCGCCAGTGCCCCTTCTCTTGTCAGTAGAAATAGTTCTGCTGGGCCTAATAGCTAAGTCACACAAGAAGGCCGAGAGTTGGACGTGGTTGTCAGTGGCTGTTAAAGATGCACACCATTAGGAACACTTTATAGGTAGTGGGAGCTCATCCCCACTACCACCCCCTGGCTATGACAACCTTAGGAACCAGCTAATGACAAGAAGTATCCTGAGCAATTTATTTTCACTATCTATCTACCTGTGCAGCCATCTTTAGAGTTTATTGGATTTGTAGACATCCTTTTTCAACTCAATAACATCTCCAATTTTCTTTATACGCAAATGGCTTTATAGCTTTTATTACAAGAGGGTTTAAGTCCAAAGGTGGAGATTTCTTTAAATACATTAGGACCTGGAGATCCCATGTGTGGAATGTTGTGTACAGGTTTGGTGAAATGAACAATGTATATCCAAGGGAGGTGTTGAGGTCCCCCACACTGAGCTGTGCGGTACCAGGGATCACAACTGCAAAATATGGGCGTAATTGATTCCCAGCTCAGATGTGAAAAAATTTCTTCTCCAGGAAGGGGGTGAATCTTTGGAGTTCTCTACCCAACACTGTAGAGGCTCGGACACAGCTTATATTCAAAATAGAGACCCATAGATTTTTGGATATTAAAGGAATCGAGGGATATGGGATTACTGTAGGAAAGTTGTGCAGATGTAATGTTGCTGACTGGTGAAGCAGACAAGGGGCTAAATGTGCAGTTTCTATTTCTTGTTTTCATATTTATGATCTGGTTAAATTTGGGAAATAGATAAAACATAATCTTTGCCAGTTCATATATTTGAAAATGAGATACTAAGAACTGTTGTAAAAGAGGATGTTTCTTGCTGTGCATGTGAATCATAGTAAATGGATGCACCAAATAGTAAGCACCAAAATATTGCTGTCTTGAAGATAATAGAACATTTTTATTATTCGGAAACCAAAATACCAATGCAAACTTCATGTTTTTCTTATTATTCAAAAGTAGAAAAAGGAATAGTTAACTTAGTAGAATATGTAAAAGTGTGTGTATACAGTACGTTTGTGTGTCAGAGTGTGATAGAGATGCTGAGTAAAAGAACATGGTATGTGAGGCAAAGACTGTACACATGCGAGTTCTAGGAATATTGAATGCTTGTGTATGAGAGATAGGAAGGTTTTGTGTACATGTGTTTGTGCATTTGTGTATGTAAGAGTTAGATTCTATGTGAGAGAGGGAAAGTAACCACATGTTGTGTGTGAGTAAAACTATAGTAGTGGAAGAGAAACAGGTTGCATATGCTACTGTGTTAGAGTGTGAGAGACCGGAAAGCTTTGCCTTCGTGTGACTCTGAGAGGGAGAGGAAACTGTATGAGAGGGTGAGTATTCTGTACATGTGTGTGGGTTGGAAATTTATGTGCACCTGAAAGAGAGAGAGAGCAGGAAACTATGAGTGAGGGAAACTGCATTTGTGTAAATGAGAAATTCTGAGAGAGAGAGAAAGTGTATGTGCCTGGGTATAAAGATCATGTGCTTCTAAAATAGATCAAAGGCCACTTTTTGTGTTTATTTGGTCAGAGCAACAGCTGCAGGAACCATGAATTGATCCTTTTCAATCTTAGGAAATATAGACATTTAGGGCAAAAGATTATCATTGATTTAGTTTGTCTTCCACCATTCTGGTTTTTGAATGATCCAATAATAATGGAGTTGAGAAATCACAGAAACCAATCTCTATCAATTCACAAATAACAGACCCAAGCATGATATGACAAAACCTTGAGTGGGTAGTTTTGGCAATTATAGCCAAAGTCATCTTTTTCTTCCTAAGGATACTAATCTGCTGATCTTCAATTCTCAAATATGTTCAGATATTGTTATGGTAATTACTATAATGAAGATACATAGTCAGTGTTAATTGTTCAGTATAATTTTGTTTTATTTCCATGCTCACAACCATTAGTAAATTTTATTAATATTTTCCTACTTGTGCTTTAGTTTTTTTTTCATTTCTTTGTACATCTTGAATTGAAGTTATTTATCATGTTATCAAGTTAATTCATTAAACTTCATTAAGTTCCAATATTTTTATTTCCCCTCTGAATCACGGGCCATGTATCTGTGAGTCAGCTGGGTTTTTAAGAAAGTTTTGCTAGTCATCTAGAATTAAAATCACAGCTCCCCAGGACACCTTGCAGAAATTGCTAGCCAAGTTTCATAGATAAGTTTCAAAATAGGAGGAGGCCATTCAGTCCATCATGTCCCTTACAGGCCACCCCCACCTCCACCAAAGTTGTATCTCATTGCACTGCCTTCTCCCCAGAGCCCTGTCGATTTTCCCTCATAAGTATATCTCCTTTGAATGTTATGTTGAATATACCTTCAGTCCATTGCAGATCCAGATTGCTCACTAGTTGAAAAAAAGTGCATATTTGTGTCACTTTCTGTTCTTTTCCCAAATACCTTATTCCTATATTCTCTAGTTCTTTATTCTTTAGTTGGTGAGATTAGCAGGCTTCCCATGATTTTGTCTGTTCTACCAGATCCTGTCTTGATCTTGACCTCCTCTGGCCCAAGGCAAATGATCTTATTGCTTCATCATACAAACACGTAACATGAGTTGGCCAATCAGCCCCTAAGACTCTTCTGCCATTTAATAAAACCACAGCTCATCTGACTATAGCCACAATCATATTAGGAAATACCTTCCAAGGCCTTCACCTCCATCTTACAACGTATCACGCAGAACAGAATGACTGAAGTAGTGATCATGATGATTTCTCTGCTCTTGACTTTGTATTTATGAAGTACAGGTTCCCAGAGGCTTCACTAACCATGTTCTCAACCTTCTGTGCCAATTTATGCAAGCATACCCCAAGAACACTCTGTTTCTGTATCCTTTTGAGAATTGTCCTCTGGTTGATATTACCACTCCTCATTCTTCCTATCAAAATGTCATACTTGACATCTTTGTGCATTAATTGTAACCTGCCGCATGTTCAACCATTTCTCTTGAAGTCTATCACTATCTTAGCAGTTCATTGCTCTTCTATGGTTCTTTGTCTCTTGCAGGTTTGGAAACTGTAACCCAAGTGCAAATCATTAATAATACTGAGAAAAGCAGTGTTTGCCCGTAGCATCCCTAAGGAACTCACCAATGAGCTCCCATTTTACACTTAATTTCAGTCTGAAAAACAGCCTCTCGCTACTTAACTCTCTGTTTCCACTGACCTGGCCATCTTTTCACCTGTGCTGCAGTTACCTGTTTTGGAACTGGGTAATATGTTAATTTATATCATCAAGAAACATCATTAAAATCAGTCTTGCTCTTCAAAAATCTTGGAGGCTCTGGGTAGAGATTTTACAAGAATAAGAGTCACAGATTAACTTAACCAAACAGCAATTAAAATTGCCAAGGTTAAGAGCACAAGTCAGTATGCTGTATACCTGTTTAATAAGTTGTTTAGCAATGAGGACAACCTGTGTTTGATTTGTGTATGGTGGAACTGGGGCTGTACATCAGTAACTCTTACATTTGGCCAAAGAAAGTATTTGTCCTCTTGAATATGTAGTTCCAGGGCACATAGTCTGTTGGCAGCCCATTTGCCAACTAAATTGAACTTGCAATTCAGATGATGGGCTGCCTTGATCAGGAGTGTCCCTCACAGGTCATATTGGTACTATGAGAACAGTTTGGTAAATTTGTCTAAACTATCTAAAATGAAGTCCTAGGTTCAATTTTAACTGCCTTGAGCCTCTTGACTTGAAGAACCTCCTTTAAGACATATTAGTTGAAACAATGAATCTTAATTTTGTTATGGGAGAAAATAATCAATAACAAATATTATTTAAGCTGTGCTAGAAGAAAGTCTCAAGGGTGTCAACAAATTCTCACCTGGAATTTATATTTCCCTCTCCCCTTGCCACACTTGATAAATGGTACAACATGTTAAGTATGTAGTATCCATCAGTCCGAATAAAATTATCAACAAAATTGGCACTTAGTGTTTAATGTATCATATATTAATTTATTGTCCCTTAAATGGTTGACCCAATTTTTGGCTTTGAAAGTAAACCAACCCTTCAGTATTCTGACATTGTTCAATGTTGTCAGTGTATTAACCGGATTGAACTAGGGAATCCAGCATATTTTGTATTGCAGCTGAAAAACACTATTGAATGGCTGAGGCTATATGACTAAACACAATTGATCTGTGCTCGTATGGGATAAACACTGAAACTAGCAACTCTGCAGTCTTGCATTCTAAGGGTGGGAGGGGGCTTGCATCACAGGACAGAATTGCTAATTTTTTTTTGGTGACCAATATGCTAGGTGAAAGCACTTTTTAATTTGTTACTATAATCACTTCAATAAAGCTGCATTATTCATTGAACTATAGAATGAACAAGTTATTTAAAGAGATTTATTTTTATAGATAGCCTTGCATTGCCATGTACAAAATATAAGATAACTGGTTTTCTACTGATGTTATTTGGAAACATGTTCATGAAAAGGCTGCTGTTTCCACTCCCAGCTTTCCTTTCAGTAAAGGTCAGATATGAATAATGAACGTGAAGGTCTCATTAGACACAGCAAAAAAAAACGTTTAACAATCTATCATTTGCTGAAGAAGTACATGAATAAAACATTTTAGGTCTGACAGAGTGCCTGTAATTTCACTTTTTGAAAGATGAATGGCAGGCTAGTGGGACAAAATAAAGACTCTCTGGAGCTGGTGGGATTACCTCTTGTTCCTGCACAGTGCTAATCTAGGAAACGATGGGGATAGGGAATTGGGGGGCAAGAAACCAGTAAGCAAGATTCCCATTTTTTTTCCGGACTAGAACAGGCACCCCCATATCCAAGATGACAAGTGGCAGGTGGATTCTGCCATTTCAAATCAAAGGCTCCTTTTCGTATCCAGGGCATATGCAGGAAGGTGTATTAAAAATCCTTGAGGTAATATTAAAATAAGGATCCAGTGCTGTTCTTTACCAGTGCATGACTCATTGGATAAAAACTTACCCAGCAATCATGCCGCCTACAGCTGCAGGAATATTAATTACAGAGCATATCTTCTGTATTAAGGTTAATAACTAATGTCTTCTCTTCGAATCCAGCCAACTTCTACACTTTTTAGTTGACTATTTTCTCTATTCCACAATTGGATTTTGGAATTCAAAGAGCAACTTTGTGCTGGTACCTTACTGCCTGATAGTTTACTTGGTGGTTTTGTAGGTCTTTATTTGGGGTTAGAACAGCTAAGGTGGAAGCAATAGGAAGGTTGAATGCTCACTTTTTCCAGACTCATTTATGGGGAAAGAGCAGCAATACCACATATATTGTCTATATCTAATGAAGTTGTTGGGGAGCCATCTCTTTGACCTGCTGGAGTCCTTCTGGTGAGGGTATTCCACAAAAGTTGCACCACGTTTTAAGAAAGGAGGGAGGCAGCAGAAAAGAAATTGTAAACCAGTTAGCCTGACCTCAGTGGTTGGGAAGTTGTCGAGTCAATTATCAAGGATGAGGTTATGGAATACTTGGTGATACAGGACAAGATAGGATAAAGTCAGTATGGTTTCCTTAAGGGAGAATCCTGCCTGCTGCACCCATTGGAATTAATTGAGGAGATTACAAGTAGGATAGATAAAGGGGATGTAGTGAATGTTGTATGTTTGGATTTTCAGAAGGCCTTTGACAGGATATCGCATGTGAGGCTGCTTACCAAGTTTAGAGCCCATGGTATTACAGGGAAGTTACTAGCATTGGCTGATTGGTAAGAAGCAGAGAATGGGAATAAAAGGATCCTTTTCTGGATGGTTGCCAGTGACGAGTGGTGTTCCACAGGGATCGGTGTTGGGACTGCTTTTTATGTTGTATGTCAATGATTTAAATGATGTTATAGATGGCTTTCTTACCAAGTTTGTAGATGCTATGAAGATTAGTGGAAGGGCAGGTAGTGCTGAGGAAACGGGAAGGCTGCAGAACGTCTTGGACAGATTGGGAGAATAGGCAGGGAAGTTGCAGATGAAATACAATGTTGGAAAATGCCTGGCTATGCATATTCGGTAGAAGAAATAAATGTGCAGACTATTTTCTATACGGGCAGAAAATCTAAAAATCTGAGTTACAAAAGGACTTGGGAATCTTTGTGCAGAACACCTTATTGATTAACTTGTAGGTTGGGTCGGTGGTGAGGAAGACAAATGCAATGTTAGTATTCATTTCAAGACATCTAGAATGGAAGAGCAGGGATGTGCTGCTGAGGCTTTATAAGGCACTGGTGAGGCCTCACCTTGGGTACTGTGAACAGTTTTGGGCTCCTCATCAAAGAAAAGATGTGCTGGTCTTGGAGAGGGCTCAGAGGAGGTTCACATGGATGATTCCAGGAATGAAAGGGTTATCACATGAATGCTGGAATTTAGAAGGACGAGGGGGGGATCTCATTGAAACTTTTTCAACGTTAAAAGGCCTAGACAGAGTAGATGTGGAAAGGATGTTTCCCATGGTGGGGGAGTACAAGACAAGAGGGCACAGCCTCAGGATACAGCAACAGAGATGCAGAAAAATTTTCTTAGCCAGATGGTGGTGAATTTGTGGAATTTGTTACCACGGGCAGCTGTAGATGCCAAGTTGTTGGGTGCACTTAAGACAGAGATTTGATAGGTTCTTGGTTGGCTGTGGCATCAAAAGCTATGGGGAGAAGGCTGGGGAGTGGGGTAGATGGGGAAATGATCAGCCATAATTGAATGGTGGAGCAGACATGAAGGGCCAAATGGCTTAATTCAGCTCCCGTGTCTTATAGTCTATGGTCTAATTCTGTCTGGGATGGATTTTCAGGATTTAGACACTGGCAATGAAGGAAATGTAAAGATACGAGAGTACAGATACTGGAATCTGGAGCAAAAAGTTTAAAAAAATGTTAGAGAAACCCAATGAGACAGTCATATTTGTATAGGCAGAGGATTTCTGCAATTAGCCCAACAGCATGACACAAACCAATAGCTGGGGGATCTCAGCAAGTTAGGCAGCATCTAGGCATCAGAACGACCGGTTGATGTTTTAGCCAAGACCCTTCATCTGGACTGGTAAGGAGGGAGCAGAAGGAAGAATAAGAAGGTATGTA
Organism: Hypanus sabinus; assembly: GCF_030144855.1. NCBI lineage: Eukaryota > Metazoa > Chordata > Chondrichthyes > Myliobatiformes > Dasyatidae > Hypanus > Hypanus sabinus. The sequence goes on along the minus strand of NC_082708.1, from coordinate 51,087,929 downwards.
GAGAGGTAGGAGTACAAGTTGGCAGGTGATATGTGAGGCCACATGTGAGGGGAAGGTAAGTGAGCAGGGGAGGAGGGATGAAGTGAGATTTGATAGGGGTACCTAAATTATGAGAATAATGCAAGCAAGCTTTTTCCACTAAGGTTGGGTGATACTAGAGCTCATGGGTTAAGGGAGAGATGAAATATTTAAGAGGAACTTCTTCACTCAGAGGGTGGTGAGAGTGTGGAACCACTGCCAGCACAAATGATGGATGTCAGTTTGATCTCAACACTTAAGAGAAGTGTGGACAACGACATGGATGGGAAGGTTATGTAGGGCATTGGTACAGGTGTAGGTCTGTGAGACGGCAGAATAACTGTTTAGCACAGACTCGATGGGCTTGTTTTTCATGCTGTAGTATTTTGTAATACTGCTGGCTTGTACTGCATCAGTCTTGCTATCTGGCCTGCAGTACTAGCTGTTTCATTTTCTGAAGAGAATTGAATATGAACAAACACACCTACTTCTGACCTGAAAGGCAGAAGGTCACGAATGAAGTCTTTGAAAATGGTTGGGTCTGGAATATGACCTACAGTGATGACTTGGAGGAGGTGTGACTGACTTTTAACAATTATGTCCCTCTTTCATCATGCACAGGATAACTCTTACTGGAGTGTTTAACCCCAGTCTGACCAGAAATCCTATAGGCACGCATGATTGAGTCGTGACCTGAAGTCAGGGCACTCGCTCATGTTGTCCCTCTGTAATTCAGCTCTTTGTTTAAGCCTGGTCACAGTGAAGCCTGGATCCTGGTAAATCCAATGACTACCAGTGATGAATACGTAACCTGTCATAACACTGTCAATGACATCTTCCACTTGAAAACACTGCTGATAACAGAGGGCAGAACTCATCCTGCTTTTTGTCCACAAGTCAGAGCTAGGAAGTTTTCCACATAATTGTGTGTATGATAGTTATGTAAGTGCCCTGGGATATCAATCAAAGGAATGGCTATTTCTGGAATGTAACCTCAGGACAACATTGGAAGTATGGCTTTGACCTCTAGTCTTTGGGGCAGCCGGTATTCTCGACTATTTCTTTATATCAAGTGTTGAGTAAAATTTGTGGTATTTGTCATCCATTCGGTACTTTTAGCTAGAGGTCGGTGCTTATGCTTTACCTTTGTCATTCCCACTCGTGGGATGGGATTGCTCTGGGTATGATTGGGAATATTCTTGAAACCCCTCCTTTCCACTACTGTTCGTGAGTGCTGAGTGTTTAACTGGTTCATCAATTGTGGGATTGTTTAGCTCTTTATGCCACTATTATATGCTGCTTTCTTGTTTTTAAAAAGGACATACATAGTTCAGAGTTGCCATTTCAGTAGCTTGGCACTTCACCTTTAGGGCGTTCAAGCTGCTGTACCCAGTAAACCCGTCAACACACCCCACTGATCAAGGGATGACTGTATGGCTTCATAATAATAATAATGGAATAAAGGGTATCACAGATGCTGAGGTTGCAGATTCTGGTGAGGTTCATTTTTTTAGTGGCCTTAGTGACTTGTGGTTGCTTAGATTTGTTTTGAACATAGCCCAATGGTAGTGTTGCATTCTGGGATGGAAAGTGCTCTGTGTGACCATGGGCCTGTCTCCCCATGCGGACTACTCTATGGACACTCCGTCCATTACAGCCGTCGACAGATACCTCTGCCGTGAGTATTTTTGGTGAAGGCAAGTTGAATTTTATCCCTCATGTTAGTTCAGTCACTGCAGATTTATCAGACTTTGCACTGTGCCTTTATAAGAGGGTAGTTTCAGACATTAAAAAGGGTTCCAAAGTAACAGTAGAGTGGACCCTTGAAGTTGGTATCTGAGTCCTGTGCAGAAAATTTAACATGTATGATCAAGTACGAGACAAAAGTTGTGAATAGATCCTGTACAGTCCCCTTCACAATGGACCTCACCACATCCATGACTCGTCCTGACAACAGCACAGTCTCCAGAGCGCCATCCTCAAATAGGCAAAGAACATGGAAGTGATCTCTCGTGTCCCATTACGGCTTGCCGCCAACATGTGTTAGTGGCAACCTGTTGAAGGATTTTGAGAATCTGCCTGCTGTGATGAGACTATTCCTGTGTTTTTCTCGCTTTGTGAGGTGGGGAAGTTCTGAGATTTGGAGGTACAAAATATCTGAGTATCTGGAGTTAGTTTGCATTGAGAAGTGAATGAATTTGGGGAGAGAGAAAGTTTAATTAATAGGTCTTCAGATTTGGGGAGAAATTTTTCCTTAATGATTGTGATATTGTTAAACATTTTCCATTTATTTCAACAACATCTTGGCAATTTTAAACATTCTTTAGTATTGGCTGGCACAGTGTTAATAGAACCACACCCTTTGCTCCCCTCACCAAACCACCTGAAAGAAGTGGCATTTCTTTCCCTCAGCTGGTGATTTGGAGTGGAGGCACCAACCTGAGGCTGAGGACTGAGATGGGCCTTCTGGAGCACTCTGAGATGGCACCATTTTGGCTGCACTCACTGTGCATCTCCTCATCTGGGAGTGCAGGCTATCTTTAAATGCCAATAGATTTCATGGTTCCCCAGAGCCAAGCAGTTCAACCATTAAAAAGCAGCAATATCTGCACTGTCCGTACATCTGTCGACACTGGGAGACTGACATCACAATCTGATTTTTTCCCATAAACCCTACCATCACATGAATGGACCAACTGTCCCCAGGGTGCAATTGAATTTTCAGACTGTGATCTGTGTGCGTGTGTACTGATTATAGCTTGGGAGTGCTGTTTCAGTCTCATCTATCATTGCTTGCCTGACTAATATTCCGGCCGCTATTGACAGGGAATTCCTTCGTTTAATGAAGTAAGATTTTTTTGAATCATGTTGAAGGACAACAGTATTTTTACATTCATTGGAAAAACAAAAACGGCCTACATGTGCAAAATCTGAATACAGCCAGAACTCCTTTGAGATCACACTGTACAGTGTATTTCCTACACTGGCTTCATTAGTGAACGTGCGGCTGCTTACTTTATAGACATTTATTTGATGTGGATTGTATACACTGTTTTATCACGTAGGCTCCATTGGGTAAATTAGAAATTCACCAAATAAATGTCTAATTAAATCCAGTGCCAGGATGAAGGAAAACTAAATTTGTACTTTAAAAATAAACACAACCAGTGTTTTATTCATCAGGCTTCCAGCAATAAGATAATGGGCGTTCCTTTAAAGATGAGCTGGCTCCCTAGGACCATCTGTGGAAACCATTAATGGAGGCATGTCCTGAGTCAGCCTGAGGACCTCTCCGTGTTTTGCATCACAGATGCTGGTGTGAAGCCAGAGGAGTGCAGGCAGCAGTATGAAATACACAAACTGCTCTTCGCTCACAATGTACTTCTTGCCATGTTTGAAGACTAATGTTTAGCTGGCCACCGTGCTGTTCCCTCTGCCTCTTCATTTTTCTTGCACGGTGGTGACTAGTTATCTAAAATTTAACTTGTCCTGCTGGGATCCAGATTTGGGAAATGATTGGATGTGGCAATCCTGTTACTTTGCAGCATGCTTGCTAAGAATTTAGTCATTATCTATTTTAATTGTAATCCACATGCAGTCCTGCTGGGTTGATAAGAGGTTATGACTGATTTATGGACCCTCTATATTAAACCCTTTTAAAAGTATGTTGTGAAAATTACTACTAAATTAGACATTTATAATTGTCTTTGGGCACTAGCTGGTGCTTTAATTGTATAGTTGTTTTTCAACAACTAGAAACTCCACTTTTCGGATCCAAGAGCCACCTGCTAGGTGTTTCTGGCTTTGTAGGGATTGCAAATTTGATTGGTTGGGTGTGACATGCAATGAGTGATGAGTGTCCAGTGGCTGTCCATTGCTGCCACTTTGGCAATCAGACTTAAACAGGCCTTCTGGTGTGAAGAAGATAAACAGCCCGCATTGATATTCTTCTTGGGACAAGGTTATTGGAGGTCATCTTCATTCATGAGAAACTGCAAAATGAATAAAACCAGAAGACATAGGAGCAGAATTAAGCCATTCGGCCCATAACAACGTGGCTGATTTCTCATCCCTCTCAACCCCATTCTCTTGTTTCTCCCCATAATCTTTGATGCCCTTACTAATCAAGAAGCTCTCAAGTTCCACTTTAATTATACCCAATGTCCTGGTCTCCGCAGCCATCTGTGGCAATGAATTCTGCAGGTTCAACAGCCTCTAGATATTGGCAGTCTAATACAAGTCACACAATAATAATCTCCATTAAAATTAACTGGGTGAAAATATAACATGGCTGCCGATTTGATCTGGCCTGATTGAACTGGACAAAGATGGGGTGACCCCTTTTGACGCACTTTAGGGGAAACACATGCTACTGTATTTTCATTTGGTCAAGAAGATATCCAAAATTTTGGATAATACAATTAGTTTCTTTAATGTATTTTTTTTTAATGTTCTGTTAAATGGATGTTGAATGGTGTCAGGCCTGCATGTGCAGACTCTTCCCAGTCTTCACCCAGCTCATAGGATTCACTTGCCACTCATTCCAAACTCATCACCTGCAACCCCAGTTCTCATCCACAGTCCTTGTTCATCATCGAACCAGCCGGCCTCAGTCAGTTGCTCCTAGTCTTTGTGCTCTCTGCTTAAAATTTGCTTTGTTGCCTGTTGTGTTTAGTTTCTGTTCTTCCTTGTTTTGTGGCCTCTCATGGCTTGTTATTTTGTAGTCTATTATTAAAGTTATCATTTACAGCAAAATCATCTCTGCTGCTCGGCTTTTGCATCAAGCCTCCTTTACATTTCCTGACAATAGACTTTACTAAATGCTTTGTAGTGGAGAAAGTCAGCAGCCAAGTGCTTCTTATTGTTAGTTTAACTGCACACTGGTGCATTGATCTCATAAATAAAAATGGGAAATTTAAAAGAAAGTTGAAAATACCTGATTCCAAAATGTCCCTTTTACACAAACTTTCACAGTATTCACCCATCTTTGTCTGTTCTCCTCTGCAGTGCTTGAGTCCAGCTTCAGGTGTATCAAAATGACAATGACTCAATCGTTTAAAGCTAACGATATCCAAACTGAAATTCTCCCCTCATTTCGTAAATATTAATTGATGTCACAGTTAGTCCTGTGATCCAAGGTTTGAGTTGGAGTAGAATTCCAATGTAGTGATCAAGTTTAGAAAAGCATAAATAATACATCAATAGCAAAAGAAATGTGAATTTTAATCTGAACTGTCTCCATGGTAATGTTATGATTTTTATGTTGTGATCAGTTTGACAGCCATGCAGCACAGGAGAGATCTGCTGTGTGCCGATGGTGCTCACACCATTAAGTCAGTGAAGTTATTGCTCCCGGCTGATGAAGAGTTGGTGTGTAGCTCTTGGGTTTGAAACGTTTATCTGCAATGCTAAGAATAGCCAGTTGGCACATACTCTGCTGAACTCGCGTAAGGTGGGAAGTTCCTCAGGCTGGGTGCCATTGGGATTTGGCACTTTGGGACTGAATACCAGAATAATCATCAGCTTCCAAGAAAGGGTTAAAAGTTGGAGAAAACTGATGTATTTTCCTTTGACTAGATTGGAAATAAAGTGTATGTTTTCACCTTAAAATCAGGTTGCAGATAATTCTTTATCCTTACTAATAAAGAAAGCAAATCACAAAGTGGAAGAACAAGAATTTTGCAAATACATAAAATGCATTTGTCAGATGTCTGCAACTAATTCTAAACAAATTGAACTTAGAACATAGAGTTGTAAATGTATCTGATTATTATCTATCTAGTTTTCAGAAAACTGATTACTGGATGTGTATAATTACCACTAAACATGGCCTAAAATGATAATATGCATTTTAAAAGTGATTAGAATGGTAATTTATTATTATTCTCTTTGCAGTCTGTTCTCAGTACTCCAGGGGGGTGTTTGCCATCTTTGGCATGTACGATAAGAGATCTGTGCACACGCTGACATCGTTCTGTGGGGCGCTACACATATCTTTGATCACACCAAGTTTCCCGACGGAGGGTGAGAGCCAGTTCGTGCTCCAGTTGCGGCCATCTTTGAGAGGGGCATTACTTAGCCTGCTTGACCACTACGAGTGGACTAAATTTGTCTTCTTGTATGACACTGATCGAGGTAAGTTTGAATACAATTCCACTCAGTTGTGTGTCTTTTGCTTTTATCGTGGGTCTTTTATTCAATATTATCAGTATTTTCGTAGATTGCTTGGGTTAGTCAATATGCTCATTCCAGACAAAATGCTTAAGGGAAGAGCAGGATTGGTCAGCCTTATAATGGGATCAAGACTTGAATTTTGAGATTTGATTTGCTGTTAATAAATATTAAATCGACAATTCTCTATCTTATAAAGAATTGCCAAACTATTTGAGTGGTTTAGGTTCTGTTGAAATGTCTAGGTAATGAAATGGTGGTCTGTCTAATTCAATGTTGCCAAGCAAAAATTCAGCTTTCGGCTAAAAATCTGGTTTCATCTCTCGTGCAGGAATGGATTCTGTAAAGTTTAGTCCTCTTTTATGCTTCTTGTGAACTACTTTACTTCCTTGTTTTTAAATGTTAAGTTGGCAAATCTATTTTTTTCAGAAATATTTCCTAACCAATTGCCATTCTCCTTAATGAGTGAAATGATTTGTCCGTGCGCCTGATGCTAATACATATTGCATGATGGCAGTGCCACCTGCTGGTCTTAAGTCAGTCTGAGATGTGAGCTGGCAGTAACACATCTGTAGCTTTCCTGTTGATGATCATGAGAACAAAGTCTGCATTTCTTACCAATATTTCTTCTGCTCTCTAAAAGTAACTGTTGATCATTTTCATATGCCAACAACGAAGATGCCTTTTCCTTGGAGCAGGAGGATAAACCAGCATAAAATAGCGCTTATTTTCTGATTATGGGAAAATTGGCAGGCAAATTATTGGCACCAGTTAATGGCATAGCCTGTCTTTTTTTTTTCAGAAGAAAGGAAACAGCACAATTAATGTGTTTGTGGTGTACTGGTGCTTCATATCCTAAACAAAAATGGCCACATCTCATGTTTGTTCTGTTTGTGTGTTGCCAGCTATTGCTGTTTTAATTCCAGTTCTATGTTCCAAACAACATCCAGTCCATCAGTTATGACATTGAAGTAATCGTTGATGCATCCAGATGTTTGAACTAACACATATTTTTAACTGTTGGCACATGGGTATTGCAATTGATTTTGGGATTTTCTGCAAAGCACTGTTGTGTGTGAACGGGAATGTCTCTGACTGCAGTATGAAATGGGAGCTTGACATCTCTGACCTGAAGCTTCGCGTATGGTCTATGATGAACTGATCTAATCAAGCACCTATGTAAAGTGTGAAAATTAAACAACTAGGAAAATGTGTGCTGCTTAAGTCACTGTTGCTTAAATGGGACCCCTCACTTACAAAGTATTAACCTGCCCAGACAATGAATTATTCTTCCTAATTTCTGTATTTCAGTCTCTTTTTGGTGGTAACATTGGCATCATGATTTATGTATCTATTTTATCTGGTGTGATGATGAGACTGAATGATAAGTCTTGTTACCTTCAGCATCAGAATTCTGCGATTCAAATCAGTGTTAACTTTTTTGATAACTTCTCGACTTAACTGTTCCAGTACTTCTGGGCACATCTTCCCACTTTTCATGAGTATTTATCAGATGCTCTGCTACCCAGATCTTAATTTCCCTTACACCATTGCCTCTGTGCTTGCTGTTCTATACGGGCTCCCACAACACTTAGCTTTCAATTTTGAGGAGGCTTCAGTCCTTCTTCTGTAACCTTGAGTTAAAAGTTCAAAGTAAAATTTATTATCAGGTTACATACATGTCACCACATACAACCCTGAGATTATTTTTCCTGCAGGCAGACTCAGCAAATCTGTAAAACAGTAACTGTAAACAGGATCAACGAAAGAGGAAGAGCATAGAAGACGACAAACTTGAAATGCAGCTATAAATAACGAGAGCATGAAATAACAAGATAAACAGTCCTTAAAGTGAGATCATTGGTTAGGGGTGCAATTATCCTCTTTCATTCAAAAGCCTGATGGTTGAGCGGTAGTAACTGTTCTTGAACACTCACATTTCTGTGTACATCCGATATTGACCATCAATTAGTGGTTTGTTATCCATTTGAAACAATTAATTTTGTTGACAGTGATGTATCTACAATACCAAAGCTTGGGATCGATTTTAAAATGAAAGATTTCCATCAGGTAAGTTCGTTGTCGTATAGGCTCAGCCAACAGAATTAGTTGAAGACTTAGACCAATTTCCACTCTGCTGACAAAATGCACTTCAAGCAACTTGCCGCTGGGATGGGGGTTGAAGATAGATGGAATACAGGGTGGGTCACAGTAGATGCAAATAGGAAGTTGGGGAATATTCCCAAGAGAAGGGATTGGGGGTTAGCACCACACTCCCTGATCTGATGCCAATCAGCTGGTAAAAATTTAAACTTTCCTCTTTTGGAGCAGTCTACAGGGCTGCTGATTTGGCCACACAACAAATACTACTATCACATCAAAACTGCCTTTTGATGTGAAATCCTGTCAGATTTCAAAGGCTAAGCAACTCCTTCTCTCTTTCTGGCATGAATCTGGAAAGCCCTTTGAAGGTCTCCATCAAAATGGTGGCAGTGAGACCGTGGTGGTGAGTCCAGTGCTGTGACTTTCAGCCTTTTCTTTGGCTGGCAAATAGATGAAAATCATCATTCAGAGTTCATCCCAACTGAAACAGAATTGAAACTCACTTGCGGCTTTCAATAGTTCCTGACTCTTGCTAAGTGTAGTTGGTTTGGATAGTAGCATATCAAGAGCAGTGAGGAGATTTGGCATGTAGTGTTCTATGTTAATTCAAAGAGGCCAGTAATTGGGGAAAAAAAGCAGCCTAAAGTCATTGAAGTTAAGCTTCTAACAATGACCTATCTTTGTGCATCTAATACAACATCGGATGTGTTTAGTAAGCATAACTGTTATGATTTGTTTTCTGGTCTTAAGTATTCACCTCGGACAGATGAAGGGATAGATGTATTTACTGCCTGATTGGTAACTTGGTGGAGTGGACTAACACCTGTTATAGAATTCACTGCTTTTTCTCCCATTTGAAATGAATCACAAGTCTTTTATTCATGTATCACCTTTCATCATTTCAACCTGCCCAAAGGCAATTAAACCAATGAATACTTTTTCACTGTTTTAATGTGAAGCAAATTCCTGCAAGCAGGGTTGAGGTTTTGTGGAGTTCTTTGAGAGATAAATGTTGGTCAGGATGCGAGACAGAATCCTTTTGCTCATTCTCCAATACTGGTATGAAGTTGTTTACACATGAGAAGGAGCCATTTGTATTTTTCACTTATTCAGGACATAGTATTTGTTGTTGTTTTTTGCATTTTTTGAGTCGAGGTCCTAGAAATGCTCATCTAAAACTATTTGAATTGCTTTCCTGCAATGTACTGTTTAAAGAAGCTGTGAAAGCAATCAAGTTTGCAAAGTTAAGAATAGTTCAAGGTGAGAGTGAATTAAAATCTTAACAGGGATAATGCTTTAATTGAATTCTGGAACATCTCCAAAAATAGCCCAGCTAAAGAAGTGAAATGCCTCTGATTTTGTGGTGACTTTGTGAAATGTAGTAGAGAGAGAATATTTTTTTCATGCTTTGGGTCTTCAGGTAGCCAAACATTGCATTCGCAGGAGCGGACAAGGTAATTAGATTGGTTCCCATTGATCTGAGAGAGATAACATGTCCTCTCTTCAGCATTTATTACAAAATTTCTGAACTGTACTGACCCAGCTAGTTTTGATTATATAGACTGAGTACTCCTTATCTGAAATGCTTGGTGCAGGAAGTATTTCAGATTTAGAATTTTTTCAGATTTTGGAATATATAATGAGATAGCTTGGGAATCGCCATCATTTCTGACTCTGAATTTATGTGCTACTGGTAAGCAGTCTTTGTCTCTCTCATGTTCATCTCGTGTATGTATTCAACAGTAAAAATTATAACATGCCAGTAATATAATGGAAATAGAATGTGTGGAGGGTAACAAAAGCAGCTCGGCAGCTTTGGAGAATGAATACCTGAATCAGCTGTGAACAAACAACAAACAATGGCAGGCTTTCAGTCTCCACCTGCGATGCCATGTTTTGATTAGATGGTTATAGTACAGTGCATTTGTATTTCACTTTTTTAGGTTTTAGGGAAGGTATAAAGACAGTCAGCGTTGTGAACTTGTTCTGGTGTTAGATTTTCATCTGCAACATTTTTGCAAACTTATCAATGAATTTCTCTGCTGCCTCATGATTAGCAGTCTCCTTCAGTTTCAAACCTTTAAAAATTTAATGCCATGCCTCTTCTCAAATTTCTGCAACCAGCCTGCTGAATGTTCACAATTACCTTCAATTTTCAGTCTGTTGTGATGGATCTTTGCTTGTTTCATGATCGGTACACCTTTGCGGCATATGTTCACTCCATCACTGATGAATCCATTCTCTCGATACACGATCAAGATCTTAATTTCCCCCTGATGCAGTGCTTTTCTATTTTTCATTAACTTCTGTTCATTTCGTGTGTGAGGTCATTCCTCAGGAGACCTGCAAATCGTCTGGGAACCTTCTCAGCACCTTGTGGAATTTTCAAATTGTGACGTCACTTCAGCGCTCAAAAAGATCTCGGAGGCTTTCGGATTTTGGAATTTGGATAGAGTACTCGACATGTAACAAACAAACAATTAGCTCAGGAGCCCAGGACTGCAAGAGGTGAGGAGCTCCTATCAAACATTAGGAAATGTAGTAATCAGGTACACATGCATGTAATGTCATATTTAATCAGCCAGTCCGGGTTGTGATAGCCAGGGGAAGTAGATGCTTGCTGGAGCTCATGGGATACACTGATACTTGGTGTTGTGATGTGTTTAGGGCAACTGTAACTCTGCTGTGAAAGCTCACACTTGAACTAACAGAAGAAGAATGTAATTGCCTTGGCAAGATTTTGAAAAGTGGCATTGTTAGTAGGAATGGAGGTAAAACCTCTCTCCGTTGGCAGCAAATAGGCAGCCCTGGCTTCACCACAATTATAACTTAACTTGAGCCGTGTCCAACTGTTGCTGAGCATGGTACTGAGCAACCTCTTGACACTCTGCCATCATATCTCCCCGACGTTTAGTTTCAGTCCCAGTGACTTACTCCCTCTGACACACAGCACTGTGCCATTGTGGATTTTGTTAAAGTATAATCAGCTACTTCACTGTGTGTGTATTTCCATAAGTTAGCTACAGGTGTCCTGTGTATTTATTGCACAAACTCTCAGATGCTTCTGGGCAATGTACAGTTATACCAAAGGTATTTGCTCAATTTGAAATCATTTGTGAAAGAGTTGGGCTGTGAGAACAGCACTGGGCCAGGGTGGGTACACTGGGGTGTGACCAGTTTCAACATTAGATCAAGCTCCCACAGGCAGCTGCGAGAAGAGTTAGTGATCACTGTCTGCTCTCCTCTTTGCCATTGTCCTCTGTCTGTCCTTCACCTACCCCACCGACCCAAACCCCCATCCTTCACAACCATCTGTCCAACTGGCTCTACCACCCCAACTGATGACTCTCCTTCAAACCCCACATGATCTTATCCCTCCAAGCAAAGTATATTGCCTTTTTTCCTATAATTCTCTCTCTCCCCCCCCCAAGACTGTAAATTGCTGCCTTGTCTTCAGCACATTGCTGCTCAACCCAGTCATCCTCCACACTCTCAACCTCCTCTCCAACACTAACTGCTTCACAGCTCACTCTCTAATCCCCTCCCTCTTCAGGTTAAGGAGAATTGCCTGTGTTAGGCCAGTTTTACTAAACATGGTCTCCTGGGCTCTAATTATCCCATTGCTGTCTGGGTAAGACTTGACGAAACTGGCCTCACCCCTGTATCTGTGTTGCTTACAGCCCAAATCTTTCACAACTGATGTCAAATTGATAATGGAGCACCATTGGTGCTACTGCACGTTGCCCAGTAGCCTCTGAATGTTAACCTGAAGTGATGTTTTATCATCTTCCCGTGCTGAAATGGAAGGTGACCATGGACAGATGCGCTAGTTTCGCAGAAGTTGGTATTACTATAGACATTGCCTTATGTCTTCAGATACCTTGATCTCAATTTAACACAGCTGAGTTACTGGGGTGTGAGTCTGTAGTAGAACAACCTTTCTATTGGAACAAGCTGACAAATTATTTTACTTTTTTCAGTCAGTTAGTCACTTACGATTCTATGACCATATTCTTGTCATCACTGAGCGACTGAAGCAAAAGCAATAACACAATTGCCAGGCTTTGTAGAGGGTGTGCCCAGTGAGGTAGTATTTGGCTTGTTGAAAAATGGACAATAATTATAAACTAGCTTGATGTAGCTGATGCAAAACATTTTATGTAGGCCTAAGTTCAATTAGTATTAAAAGTACCAAACTGAGATAATCAGCTGCTTGGGATAACGTGGGACTGTCTGGAAGAAATTATACTTGCAGCTCTGCTTTGCTGAGCTTTTGCTTCCTGACATTCAGATGCCAATTGCATTTTTATTGCCAATTAACCACTGGAAGAGTTGTTGCCTTGCCACATTGCACTGCTCAACGGACATCCTTGTTGGTTCAATTAATGACCTAAGAACATTTTAAATCCAGCTTCACACTAGCTACTCTTCTGGGGTCAAGCAAAACCCCAGAGATAAGATTTGCACAGCTTAGAACTGAGCTTGAGTTCCCCCAAGCAGAGCATTGCACGAAAGCAACACATTTTTCCAAACCCTGGGAAACTGGAGATGAACTCGCAGTAGGTACAGTGCATTGAATAGGGTAAGCATTGGATTTGTGGACTGATTGACACAGATGTGAATACTGTAATGGCAGATAGAGTAATTCCTTCGGCCAGCAACAAGTTTTGTGTAATGTCCTTGTCTCAAGTATGAATCAGGCTTAATATCACGGACATATGTTGTGAAATTTGTTAACATAGCGGCAACGGTACAATGCAATATATGATAAATATAGAAAAAAGTAATTGAATTACAGTCAGATATTCATGTATATTAAATAATTAAATTAAAAATAGTGCAAAAACAGGAAATAAGTGAGGTAGTGTTCATGGGTTCATTGTCCGTTTAGAAATCAGGTGGCAGAGGGGAAGAAGCTGTTCTTGAATCATTGTGTGACCTCAGTCTTCTGTACGTCCTCCCTGATGGTAAAAATGAGAAGAGGGCATGTTCTGTGTGGGGGTGGGGAATCCTTAATAATGGATGCTGCCTTTCTGAGGCACTGCTCCTTGAAGATGTCTTGGATACTATGGAGGCTAGTACCCATGATGCAACTGGCTAATTTTACAACTTTCTGCAGCTTCTTTGGATTTTGCGCAGTAGCCCCCCACCCCCCCCCACCCACCCATACCAGACAGTGATGCAGCCTGTCTGAGTGCTCTCCATGATACATCTGGAGAAGTTCTTCAAACCAAATTTCCTCAAAGTCTGAATGAAATGTAGCCACAATCTTACTACCTTTATAGCTGCATCAATAGGTTGGGTCCGGGTTAGATTCTCAGAGATATTGACACCTAGGAACTTGAAATAGCCCACTCTCTCCCTCTGAGGACTGGTTTGTGTTCCCTCATCTTGCCCTTTCTGAAGTCCACAATCAGCTCTTGAGACTTACAGATGTTGAGCGCCAGGTTGTAGTGCAACACCACTTAACTAGCTGGTATTTTCTAACTCCCTTATGCCCTCTTGTCTCCATCTGCAATTCTGCCAATACAGAGGACCTTCCACTGAAGTCCTCCCATTTTTCCAAGTGCAGTAGCATTTTCTAGGTGCCACACTTCGAAACATTGGCTGCATTATGTTTTAGATTTTTGAGATCAACTAATTTGTTTATAAATGCAAATTTTATTTTATTTAATATACTCCATGATCTCTGGAAGCTTCCATCATTGTTTAGCCAGTTATGGTATTTTAAATTTTTCCCGAAAATGTATTTTCTCCCAATTAACTTTTTGATTTCTCCAGATTTAACACAACCAGCAGTCAATAAAGTGCTTTGTAAGATTGCACTATAGAATGGAGAGTGTAACTGGCCTTCAGTAAGGATGCAATTAAAGTTAACAAAATTCTAGGTTTTAACAGAATCCTACATATGAAAGGTAAGAGCCAAGATAAAGGATAATAACAATTCAAAATACCATGAATTATATTGAGCTCTGTGATTTCTGAAGGAGAGTGAGGCTTTAGAGGTGAAATTACAACATTGACTGGCACAGAGAAACTAAATTGCAAAGAAAGACTGAGAAATAGAATTATTTGAGTTATTGCAGAGAATATGTTCTAATATAATCAATTATTTCAAACTATGTAAGGATAATCATATTATGTTCGTTAGTTGAGAGAATTGATTTAAGGGATGAATCCATGAAATGTACAGAAAGAGGGTAGTGAAGTGGTAAATCCCTGTGACAGTGGCTGAAGTTTGGCAATATTCAGGGCTCTGAATTCAGGCTGATCAGCCAGTCTGGCACTTTGCCTTCTCTGAGGACCTTCCACGGGGATGCGACCAAAGAATGTGGCATGGAGGCCAGGAAGCCAGGATATGGGGCGAATGCTAGCTGATTTTTGGAGTACTTGGAGCACTGATGGTATGGCCATTACAGAGACTTGGATGGCTCAGGGGCAGGAAAGGTTACTTAGAGTGCCAGGGTTTAGATTTTTCAGAAAGGACAGAGAGGGAGGCAAAAGAGGTGGGGGCATGGCACTGCTAATCAGAGATAGTGTCATGGCTGCAGAAAAGGAGGCAGTCATGGAGGGGTTGTCTACTGAGTCTCTGTGGGTGGAAGTTAAAAACAAGAAGGGGTCAATACACCTACTGGGTGTTTCTATAGACCACCCAATAGTAACAGGGACATAGAGGAGGTTTCTTCACTCAATATGTAGGTAAGCCTACAAGGGGAGAGACTGTACTTGATCTGGTATTGGGAAATGAACCTGGTCAGGTGTCAGATCTCACAGTGGAAGAACATTTTGGAGATAGTGATCACAATGCTATCACCTTTACCATTGCATTGGAGAGGGATAGGAACAGACAAATTCAGAAAGCATTTAAATGGAGTAAGGGGAAATATGAGGCTATCAGACAGGAACTTGGGAAGCATAAATCAGGAACAGATGTTCTCAGGAAATGTACGGAAGGAATGTGGCAAATGCTTAGGGGATATTCGTGTGGAATT
Source organism: Hypanus sabinus (assembly GCF_030144855.1). Classification (NCBI taxonomy): domain Eukaryota; kingdom Metazoa; phylum Chordata; class Chondrichthyes; order Myliobatiformes; family Dasyatidae; genus Hypanus; species Hypanus sabinus. The sequence continues at coordinate 51,072,645 of NC_082708.1, read as the reverse complement.
CTGCACAGTTACGATCCAATGAGACAGGGAAAATATGGTAGGGTACAGGAACAGTGGTGTACAAAGGCTGTTGGAAATCTAATCAAGAAGAAAAGAAGAGTTTATGAAAGGTTCAAAAAAACTAGGTAATGATAGGGATCTAGAAAATTATAAGGCTAGCAGGAAGGAACTTAAGAAAGAAATTAGGAGAGCCAGAAGGGCCCATGAGAAGGCCTTGGTGGACAGGATTAAGGAAAACCCCATATCTACAAATATGTGAAGAGCGAGAGGATAAGACATGAGAAAATGGGACCAATCAAGTGTGACTGTGGAAAAGTATGTATGGAACCGGAGGAGATAGCAGAGGTACTTAATGAATACTTTGCTTCAGTATTCTTACGGAAAAGGATCTTGGTGATTGTAGGGATGACTTGCAGTGGACTGAAAAGCTTGAGCATATAGATATTAAGAAAGAGTTTTTGGAAAGCATCAAGTTGGATAAGTCATTGGACTGGAGAGAAGTACCCCAGGCTACTGTGGGAGGCGAGGGAGGAGATTGCTGAGCCTCTGGCAATGATCTTTGCATCATCAGTGGAGTTGGAAGAAGATCCATAGGATTGGAGGGTTGCGGATGTTGTTCCATTATTCAAGAAAGGGAGTAGAGTTAGCCCAGGAAATTTTAGACCAGTGAGTCATACTTCAGTGGTTGCTAAGTTGATGGAGAAGATCTTGAGAGGCAGGACTTATGAACATTTGGAGAGGCATAATCTGATTAGGAATAGTCAGCATGGCTTTGTGAAAAGCAGGTTGTGCCTTACAAGCCTGATTAAATTTTTTGAGGTTGTGACTAAACATATTGATGAAGGAAGAGCAGTAGGTGTAGTATAAATGGATTTCAGCAAGGCATTTGAAAGGTGCCCCATGCAAGGCTTATTGAGAAAGTAAGGAGGCATGGGATCCAAGGGGACATTGCTTTGTGGATTCAGAACTGGCTTGCCCACAGAAGGCAAAGAGTGGTTGTAGACAGGTCATATTCTGCATGGAAGTCAGTGACCAGTGGTGTGCCTCAGGGATCTGTTCTGGGACCCCTACTCTTTGTGATTTTCAGAATTGATCTGGATGAGGAAGTGGAGGGATGGATTAGTAAATTTGCTGATGACATGAAGGTTGGAGGTGTTATGGATAGTGTGGACGGCTGTCAGAGGTTACAGTGGAACATCGATAGGATGCAAAACAGCTGAAAAGTGGCAGATGGAGTTCAACCCAGATGTGAGGTGGTTCGTTTTGGTAGGTCAAATATGATGGCAGAATGTGGTATTAATGGTAAGACTTTTGGCTGTATGGAGGATCAGAGGGATCTTGGGGTCCAAGTCCATAGGACACTCAAAGCAGCTACGCTGGTTGACGCTGGGGTTAAGAAAGCATACGGTGCATTGGCCTTCATCAATCGTGGGATTGAGTTTAGGAGTTAAGAGGTAATGTTGCAGCTACATAGGACCCTGGTCAGACCCCATTTGGAGAACCATGCTCAGTTCTGGTCACCTCACTACAGGAAGATGTGGAAACCTAGGAAGGGTGCAGAGGAGAATTACAAGGATGCTGCCTGGATTGGGGAGCATGCCTTATGAGAATAGGTTGAGTGAACTCAACCATTTTTCCTTGGAGTGACAGAGGATGAGAGGTGACCTGATTGAGGTGTAGATGATGATGAGAGGCTTTGATCATGTGGATAGTCTGAAGGCTTTTTCCCAGTGCTGAAATGGTTAACATGAGAGGGCACAGTTTTAAGGTGCTTGGAAGTAGGTACAAAGGAGATATTGGGGTAAGTTTTTTACGCAGAGAGTGGTGAATGCATGGAATGGGATGCCAGGAACATTGGTGGAGGGGGATATGATGGGGTCTTTTAAGAGACTCCTGGACAGGTATATGAAGCTCAGGAAAATAGAGGGCTATGGGTAACCCTAGGTAACTTCTAAGGTAAGGACATGTTCGGCACAGCTTTGTGGGCTGAAGGGCCTGTATTATGCTGTACATTTTCTATGTTTCTATGATTATTATTGAACATTTAAGTGAGAAGCCTCAGACAGAGTACAAACTAAAATCATCAACAAAACAATTTTAGATTAGTTGGACTACTTTAAATGCATTATGTGCAATAGAAGTTAATTTCTTGTTTCTCAAATTCCTACATGATTCAAGTAATCTGAAATTGTACTTGTGTTCACTTAAATTGATCTATCATAACCAAAAAAAAACTCTGAAGAAGCAAATTTTTCCAAAAAAAATTTGTCCTTTTTACCAAATGAGTAAACCCTATGCCTGAATGGACTATCCAGAAAGATATTTAAGTTTATAGATTAAAATTCCATAACTTAAAGCTAGAACATGAAAAATAATTTGGCCTTAGTGATATGACCGTCACTATTTGGTTCACTATATATATATATGCCACTCCAGAAATGAAACTACGCTATGGTAGTGAGCAGTTAACCAGCAATGGCACAACAAGCCATTCAGTTGTATCAACATTACATTAAGACAGGAAAAGATTCAAACTGGACAATGCAGCTAGCATTGAATTAAGCATCAAAACTACACAACAAATTTGTTCCCAGGCAAACAAGCTTTGTAAAGGTTATTTTTAAAAATATATATTCTTATTGTTAGTTGTAGTTCAATTATCTTTTAACCTTTTATGGATACCCGTGAATACAGCCTAACGAAACAGCATTCCTCTGGGGCCAAGGTGCTAAACGTAATACCAACATTCATACTCAGCACAAAGCACATATATAAGATAGCAAGTAAAGATGCAGTCCCACAAAAATATATAATGTTTTAATTTATTTAAATCTTACATCCATCCCACAATGCAAGAGAGTAAAAATATTTGCATTATGACTCTGTCACAATGTATGAACTTGTGAACTTGTATAATGGCTTGTAAAAAGAAGCTGTTCTGTCACCTGTTGGTCCTGGCTTTAATACTGTGGTACAGTTTGCCAGACAGAAACAGCTGAAACAGTTTATGGTTGGGGTGACTGGTGTCCCCAGTGATCTTCCAGGTCTTCTTTCTGCACCTGCTGCTGTAAATGTCCCCAATGGAGGGAAGTTCACATCCACAGATGCTCTGGGCTGTCCATACCACTCTCTGCAGTGCCCAGCGATCAAGGTTGGTGCAGTTCCCGTACCAGGCAGTGATCCTGCCAGTCAGGATGCTGTCAAGTCCTTGAGTGACGTGCTGTAAAATGTTATCAGCAAGAACAAACCGTTCTCAACAGTTGGTAAACAAAGTTGCATACGTACGCAATCCAGCTTGACATTCCACTGTTCGAGTGACAAGCTGGAGCACTAGAAGGCGACACCAGTGGGAGGGGTCAGCCCCCAACTCAGTATGGAGTGGAGTTACACCACCTCTAGCATATCCTCTCCTGGACTGCTGCAACGGGCAAGTTTGCAGCTTGAGGTCTACTCGCAGCAGCCGAGGCCACACAGCTCCCCCGCGAACTTGCGGCATTGTATATTATCAATGTCCAACAGGGCCTTGCAATCACGAGAAACATCCAAGACGCTCACTCACGCATTGATTACAATGCCTTCATGTGGTAGACAGTAACATGGTCCAGTCCAAATCCAGTTCCTCTGCCAGCAAGCAGCTTGCCGATGGGGTAGACCTGCAATATATGAAGTTCAGCTAATCTCATGATCATTTTTTTTTAAAAAAAAGAATGTTTGGAAAAGACAAAAATACTTTTGGTTGTCCCCTGACAGGCTGCTGCATCTGAATGCACCGCCATCCTCTAGTTTATAGTAGTGTTGCTGCAAATAAAAAAAATCACAACATACTGCATGTCTGTGATAATAAGCTTGAGTCTGCTAAAGCCCCTTTCATTAATAGCTAGAGTATAATTTGAGAGAGCTATCCTACAAGGCCAGTCAGACAACAATCTGATATTTTTGTAACGGTAGCATCATTCATTACAGGCAACAGGCCAGAAAAGATTTTTCCATCAAAAACCATGGGTACATCGTATCCCAGTGGCCACATAGACCCATGAGGGGGGGGGGGCAGCAATGGTGTACAGGTGGGAGAAAATACTCATGGGATTGGTTAGACTCCAGACCACAGAGTTTCAGGGCTTCAGGTCAAACATAGGCAGTAACCAGCAGGCGGTTTCCTTGCCCAAAAGCTGATGAATCAGTGACCTGTTATGTTGAACAATACTTGGAAGAAGCACTGAAAGTAGCAAGTGCTTGCAATGTGGGGATTTTCATTTTCCATCACATCCTATCAACAGAGCTGATTACCTGAAAGATTGCAGCCTATGGAACAAGTGCATGGAGCTGTAAAGTGTGATTCTCCACCCTGCTGGTGATCAATGCTCTTGAATTCATTATTTGTGTCGCACTACTCATTAATATTCTACTGGAAATATTCTGCGGAGATGGTAATTGTTTCAAGGTAAGCCCAGCAGGAATTGGAGGGGGATGGGAACTGAAGTGATAGGGTTGAGGATGGGGCTGTTGATATGAAAGTAGATTCCGTGTGGAAGAAAAGGAAGATTATAGGCATAACTGCAGTCAGTGGGTAAGCTGAAGTGTGACATAGAGGCAAAATTAAACAGAGTGATGAAAAACTGAACTGGAGGTGTTATATTTGAATGCATACAGAGTAATGCAGATGATCTCTTAGCACAATTAGAGACTGGCAGGTATAACGTCACTGAGTTGCAGCTGAAAGAACATACTTTGGAGCTTAACATCCAACGAAAGGACAGGCTGGTTGGCAGAGGGGATGGAGTTCCTCCATTGGTAAAAAGTAAAATCAAATCCTTTAGAAAAAGGTGACATAGGATCAGAAGATGTAGAATCCTTGTGGGTAGAGTTAAGAAATGGCAAGGGTAAAAATACCTCAAAGGGGGTCGTATACAGGACCCCGAACATTAGCCAAGATGTGGGGTACAAATTACAACGGGATAGAAAAGTCATGTTAAAAGTGCAATAATACGATAGTCGTGGGCAACGTTCCCTCTAATTTTTTTACTGACCAGTGTGCTCAAAAATCTTCTGCTGCACTATTGTTTTTCCAGTAACAACAATGTGCACATTGAATAGAGGTATTCATTTTAACAGCTAGCAAAACACTGTCAATAAGAACTTTGATCTCCTCTGGGTTTGATCGGTTTGCTCTTGTTTTTATGATCTCATTCACCTGTCCTCCCACCAAACGTACGTAGCACGCCTGTAGCAGGTAATCAAGGATTTTCACACCAGAGCTTTTGCAGACCGTCCAAATGTGATTTGCTTGCTAAATGACATTCTTTTTTTTTGTAATTTTTTTAATGAAGTTCATCAAACAAACATTTCCATAAGATGTATTTCAGACGTTGTACATATATATCATATCATATGTCACAAATCTTCACAAAGTATTTATCTGGGGTATACACTTATAGAAAAGAGGGGAAAGAAAAAACAAGCAAAAGGAAAGAACTATGTACAAGTAGGGAGTGATCTTTTTTTTAACAACAGATTCATTGATTTGTGAGAATAAAATCAGGCCTATGAGGCATTACGTAGTTTAAACCATTTTCCCAGTATGAATCAAATTGTTCCAGCTTATGATTAACAGATGCTGTTATCTTCTCCATTTTGTAAATGTCCATTGTAATTTCCATCCATGCACTTAAAGTTGGGTTCTCCTGTGATAACCATTTCCTAGTAAGAGTCTTTTTACCAGCCACCAACAGTATATTCATTAAATATTTATCTCTTTTCAACCGTTCTTGAGGTATACATCCAAAATATATGGTCTTACTCTCTAAGGGTATTTCACATTTAAAGATGTCTTGTAGGGCATTGTGTATCCCCCTTCAATGGTCTTTAATAACAGGACAGTCACAAAAAATATGATAATGATTTGCAATTTGATTTCCGCAATTTCTCCAGCAAACAGGGAGGTTACTATCATAATGGGATTTCTGAGAGGGTGTAATAAAATATCTTATCAAGTTTTTCCATCCAAACTCCCTCCATTTCTGTAAACTGGTACACTTCCATTGATACCTCCATACTATTGTCCATTCTACCTCAGATATAATTATCATTCTCCCATTTTATTTTAATGTATGAAGTCGAATGTGTTTTAAGATTTGACAAACCCTTATACATGCTTGAAATGATTCTACTGTAGCGAAGTGCTACACGCAGTGCTAAAATTACGACATGGAGTCAGTAACTGCAGTCGAAGGAAAAAACTTTATTCGAAAACCTCAGCCTCCCTTTTAAGCCTCCCTCAACCTGCCCCCCCATGGCGCAGAGGCTCCAAAGTTCTGTGCTCGCAAACCCCCGTAGGTTATCTAATTGTGAGCCGGTTCGGATGTGCCAGGAAATGGGTCGCCACATAACTCCCCCCCCCCAGAACCGGCGATACACCCCCCAATGTCCACAGTCTGGGCCAGAACCTGCCTGGGAGGTCGGCCTCTGCGCCGAGGTGCCGGAAACTCGGCCGGTTGCGCCAGGTACACATGGGCCGGTTTGAGGCGGTCCACCGTGAAAACCTCCTCTCACCCCCCAACGTCCAGCACGAACGTGGACCCATTGTTCCGGAGCACCATAAACGGCCCCTCGTATGGCCGCTGCAGAGGTGGCCGATGCCCGCCCCTTCGTCCAAACACAAACTTACAGTTCTGTAGGTCTTTGGGTACGCAGGTCGGGTGCCACCCGTGCTGTGAAGTGGGTATGGGGGCCCGGTTACTGAGCTTCTCGCGTAGTCTGCCCAGGACTGCTGCAGGATCTTCCTCTTGCCCCCGTGGGGCTGGCAGGAACTCCCCGGGGACGACCAGGGGCACGCCGTATACCAACTCGGCCGGCGAGGCATGCAGGTCGTCCTTGGGCGCTGTGCGGATGCCGAGTAGGACCCAGGGAAGCTCGTCCGCCCAGTTGGCTCCTCGCAGGCAGGCCATGAGGGCCGACTTCAGGTGACGGTGGAAACGCTCCACTAGCCCGTTCGACTGTGGGTGGTAGGCAGTGGTGTGGTGCAGCTGAGTCCCCAAAAGGCTGGCCATAGCTGACCACAGGCTGGAGGTGAACTGGGTGCCTCTATCGGAGGTAATGTGGGCCGGTACACCAAAGCGAGATATCCAGGTGGTGATCAGGGCTCGGGCGCAAGATTCGGAGGTGGTATCAGTGAGCGGGACCGCCTCTGGCCATCTTGTGAACCCGTCCACGATAGTCAGGAGGTGCCGCGCTCCGCGCGACACTGGCAGGGGGCCCACGATATCCACATGAATGTGGTCGAAACGCCGGTGGGCGGGATGGAACTGCTGCGGTGGGGCTTTGGTGTGCCGCTGCACCTTGGCCATCTGGCAGTGCATGCACGTTTTGGCCCATTCACTGACCTGTTTGCGGAGTCCGTGCCAAACGAACCTGCTGGAAACCATCCGGACAGTTGTCTGGATGGAGGGATGCGCCAAGTTATGAATGGAGTTGAAAACGCGGCGCCGCCAGGCTGTCGGGACGACGGGACGGGGCTGGCCGGTGGCGACGTCACAGAGTAGGGTCCTCTCACCCAGGCCCACGGGGAGGTCTTGGAGCTGCAAACCGGAGACTGCGGTTCTGTAACTCGGAATCTCCTCATCCACCTGCTGCGCCTCTGCCAGTGCCTTGGGAAAGGGCATGAACGGTAGGGCAAGAGAGCGCATCCGCCACGACATTGTCCTTACCCGAGACGTGCCGGACATCCGTCGTGTATTCAGAGATGTAGGACAGGTGGCGTTGCTGGCGGGACGACCAGGGGTCGGACGCTTTCGTAAACGCCAAGGTAAGCGGTTTGTGGTCCGTGAACGCGGTGAAGGGCCGACCTTCTAGGAAGTACCTGAAATGCCGGATTGCCAGGTAGAGCGCCAACAGTTCCCGGTCGAAAGCACTGTACTTGAGCTCGGGTGGCTGCAGGTGTTTGCTGAAAAACGCCAGGGGTTGCCAGCGACCTGCGATGAGTTGCTCCAGCACCCCACCGACTGCCGTGTTAGATGCGTCCACTGTGAGGGCGGTAGGGGTGTCCATTCTGGGATGTACTAGGATTGCGGCGTTCGCCAAAGCTTCCTTCGTTTGAACGAAAGCGGCGGCAGACTCCTCGTCCCAGGTAATGTCCTTGCTCGGACCCGACATCAGGGCGAACAGGGGGCGCATGATCCGGGCAGCTGAAGGGAGGAAGCGGCGGTAGAAATTGACCATACCTACGAATTCCTGAAGGCCTTTGATCGTGGTGGGTCGGGGAAAGTGGCGGACCGCATCTACCTTAGCGGGCAGAGGGGTTGCCCCGTCTTTAGTAATCCTGTGGCCCAGGAAGTCAATGGTATCGAGTCCGAACTGGCATTTGGCGGGGTTGATTGTAAGACCGTACTCACTCAGTCGGGCGCAGAGTTGACGGAGGTGGGACAGATGCTCCTGACGACTGCTGCTGGCTATGAGGATGTCATCCAAATAGATGAACGCCAAGTCCAGGTCCCGTCCTACCACGTCCATTAACCGCTGGAACGTCTGTGCGGCATTCTTCAGGCCGAACGGTATGCGGAGGAACTCGAAAAGGCCAAACGGGGTGATGAGAGCCGTTTTGGGGACGTCGTCAGGGTGCATCGGGATTTGATGGTATCCTCGGACGAGGTCTACCTTGGAGAAGATCCGTGCGCCGTGCAGGTTTGCTGCAAAGTCCTGAATGTGCGGCACAGGGTAGCTGTCCAGTGTGGTAGCCTCGTTCAGCCTGCGGTAGTCGCTGCACGGTCTCCAGCCTCCCATCGCTTTGGGCACCATGTGCAGGGGGGAGGCCCATGAGCTGTCGGACCGCCGGATGATCCCCAATTCCTCCATCCTCTGGAACTCCTCCTTCGCCAGTCAGAGCTTGTCCGGGGGAAGCTGCCGAGCGCGGGCGTGGCGGGGTGGTCCCTGGGTCGGGGTGTGGTGCTGTACGCCGTGCCTGGGCATGGCCGCTGTGAACTGCGGTGCCAGAACCGATGGGAACTCCGCCAGGACCCTGGTGAAGTCGTTGTCGGACAGCATGATGGAGCCGAGGTGAGGGGCTGGCAACTGGGCTGCACCCAGGGAGAACGTCTGAAAGGTCTCGGCGTGTACCAGTCTCTTCCTGGGCAGGTCGACCAGTAGGCTGTGAGCCCGCAAAAAATCCGCACCCAGAAGCGGTTGGGTTACAGCGGCCAGTGTGAAGTCCCACTTGAACTGGCTGGAGCCGAACTGTAGCTGCACCTGACGGGTGCCATAGGTCCTTACTGTGCTGCCATTCACGGCCCTCGGGGGGGGCCCGGTGCCCTGCTGCGGGTGTCATAACTCGTCAGAGGTAAAACGCTGATCTCCGCCCCAGTATCGACCAAAAACTGGCGTCCCGACCTTCTGTCCCACACATACAGGAGGCTATCCCGATGGCCAGCCGCCGTAGCCATCAGCGGCGGCTGGCCCTGGCGTTTCCCGGGAACTTGCAGGGCGGGCGACAATGGCGGGCTTCTGCGCCCCACCGCTGGTGGTAGAAGCACCAGTGTTCATTGGGCCGGGGGTTGGCGGGCTCTGCAGCCGGGCCTGGACTGGTTTGCTGCCGGGAGCGTGGCTGGGTGATCTGTGCGATGGACGCCCCGCTCACCTTTTTGGCGTTCCACAGCAAGTCCGCCCGGGCTGCCACCTTCCGGGGGTCACTGAAATCCGCGTCGGACAGCAGCAGGCGTATGTCCTCGGGCAGCTGCTCCAGGAATGCCCGCTCAGACATGAGGCAGGGTGTGTGTCCGTCGGCGAGAGACGACATCTCATTCATTAAAGCCGATGGAGGTCTGTCGCCCAAGCCATCCAGGTGCAGTAAACGGGCAGCCCGCTCGCGCCGTGAGAGTCCGAAAGTCCTGAGGAGCAGGGCTTTGAATTCCGTGTACTTGCCGTCTGCCGGAGGCGACTGTACGAACTCCGCGACCTGGGCCGCTGTGTCCTGGTCGAGGGAGCTCACCACGTAGTAGTAGCGGGTGTCTTCTGAGGTGATCCGGCGAACGTGGAATTGGGCTTCGGCTTGCTGGAACCATAGGTTCGGTCGCTGTGTCCAGAAACCCGGCAGTTTCAATGAAACCGCATGAACAGAGGCGGCGTCGGTCATTTCTGGTCCAAAAATCGTTTGGACCTTCGGGGTCACCAATTGTAGCGGAGTGCTACACGCAGCGCTAAAATTACGACACGGAGTCGCTAACTGCAGTCGAAGGAAAAAACTTTATTCAAAAACCTCAGCCTCCCTTTTAAGCCTCCCTCAACCTGCCCCCCATGGCGCAGAGGCTCCAAAGCTCTGTGCTCGCAAACCCCCGTAGGCTATCTAATTGTGAGCCGGTTCGGATGTGCCAGGAAATGGGTCGCCACACTACTACCGTTATCTGAATTATATGCTTTTCTAAATAGTTCTATCAAGCATGAAATTGCCTTGGTTACATTTTTAAGCGTCCTATTAACATATTGTCGCATCTGTAAATACCGATTTAAAAAATCTTGTTTTTCTAATAAGTGTTTCTCTTTAAGCATTTCAAAACTGAACAGTGTTCCTTCTTTCATTATGTTGCAAAGAACTGTTATTCCCTTAGCTGTCCAGTCCTTAAATCTAGCATCCAGTTTATTCGGTGTAAAATCCGAGTCATATGCACACCATTTAAGAAATGCAATATCCCCCTCTAGTTTATATTTTATAGTAGTTTTCCATATTAAGAGTCAATTTCACCCATGAGTTATCAATAGTATTTATGTACCTTTGCAGGTTGTTATCAGCCAAAATTGCTTGTATGGGGATGGGAAGTACCCGCTCCTCAATGTTTTTCCATTGAGCGTCATATGATGGGTTGCACCAACATATCACAGCTCTCAACTTTGCTGCAAAATAATAATCTCTAAGAGAAGGCAAGCCCCATCCCCCCTTTTCCTTTGCTGATTGCAAAGTTTTGAGATGAACTCTCGGCCTTTTACCATGCCAAGTATACCTTGAGAGCATCTTGTTCCATTCATTGAATTGATTTGGATTAATCTCTATTGGTAGGGTCTGAAAGAGATATAACAGTCTGGGCAGTACATTCATTTTAATAGACTCGATCCTTGAACTGAGACTGAAAAAAGGAATCAGGTTCCATCTTGCCACATCTTCCTTAATTATTTTATATAAAGGCTGATAATTACATTCTGATAATTTTGCCAAATCTTTTGACATAATGATGCCCAAATATTTGAAAGACTCTGTTTGCCATGCCCAGGGATATCTACTTTCAATTTCTCTTGATGGGCTGTAGTTACATGAAAGTAATTGTGTTTTATCTATGTTGATCGTGTATCCTGATAATTGTCCATATTGTTCAAAGGATTGCATCAATTTGGGTAAAGAGTATGTTGTTTGCCCTAGATAGATCAAAATGTCATCCACATAACAAGCCAATTTATGCTCTGTCCCTTTAATAGTAATTCTCCTGATATCTTTATTTTGTCTGATGTATTCAGCTAATGGTTCCAGATATAATGCAAAGAGTAGCGGTGATCATGCACAACCCTGTCTCGTGCCCCTTTCTAGGGTAAGACTATTTGATAAATATCCATTGATTTTAATCGTAGCAGTAAGGTTGTCATATAGTGTCTGTATAATTTTAATAATTGTGTCTTGGAAACCAAATATATGTAAAACTCTGTAAAGAAAATTCCAATTAACTGAATCAAATGCCTCTTCAGCATCCATGCTCATCACTATTGCTTTGATTTTATTTTTTTGTATATGATCCATAATGTGAAGTGTCCTTCATATATTGTCTTGAGTTTGGCATTGTCGTATAAAACCTGTCTGATCATTATGTATCAGTATGGGTACAAACTCCTCTAATCATTTGGCCATGATGGAGGTAAATAATCTATAATCTACATTAAGAACGGATATTGGTCTAAATGACCCGCTTTCCATTTTATCCTTGCCTTCTTTCGGTATAGCTGAGATTATCACTTCCTTCCAACAGGGTGGTATTTGTGCCTTTTTTAGAACCCATTTCAGTGTGGGGAGTAAAACAGGAATTAACTCAATTTTGAATTCTTTGTACCACTCTGCTGTATACCCATCTGATCCTGGTGACTTCCTTAATTTAAGCCTACTAAATGCAGCTTTTAATTCAACTTCAGTTATGTCAGCAGTCATCATTCTATTTTGTTTTTGCATAAAGTGGGTAACTAGAGAATTCAGGAAGGTGTCAATTTGCATTATGCTTCCCCCTGGAACTTTGGAATATAGAGTTTTGTAAGACACTTCAAAAGCTTCTTGAATTTCACTTAGCTTATTTTTTATCATTTTGTTCTTAGATCCCTAATTCTATGAATTGTATTTTCTGCTACCTTTTTTTTCAGTTTCCACGCCAGTATTTTCATAGACTTTGATCCACTTTCATAATGTCTCTGTTTCAGAAACATTAAATTTTTCTTAATTCTTGCATAGCCAAACTATTAATTTCATTCCTATTTTTTTAATTTCCTCTAATGTATCCTGTGCCAAATTCAATTTGTGTTTTTTTAATTAGTTTTTCAAAACATTTTACAAATTAAAAACCCCAAATCCCAATGAGGAACATTAAAACAGTGCAAAATTAAGCATACAATAACAATATGCTACAAAGGAAGAGAATTTAGCAAAAGAAAAGCACCTGAATTAAAGACAAGTAAGCTTAGTGTCCTCCCCAAGCCCCACAACACAAGAAAAAACAACAGCAACTCCAGACCAACCACAACACAATATAGAGAGTATAAGTCAGGACAGCCAAACTCCCAGACTGTGAATACACTCAGCAACAGAGGGTAATAATGCCTTCTACCAGAAAAAAAAGGAACTGAAAGCAAGGGACCGAAGAGAAAAAAAAACCCTAGTCAAGAGGAAGGTTATGAAAGTACTCGATAAAAGGTCCCCAGACCTTATGGAACTTTAGATCCGAATTGAGAACTGAATAATGAATTTTTTTGAGGTCCAAACAGGCCATGATGTCGTTAAGCCATTGAGCATGAGTGGGCGGGGCAGCATCTCTCCATCTGAGGAGGATCAAGCGTCTAGCCAGGAGAGAGGCAAAGGATAATATTCGGCATTTGGTCGGACCCAGACATAAATCTGTCTCGCCCCAAAAACCGAACAGAGCAATTAAGGGGTTTGGTTCTAGCTGCTGATTCAGAATACACGATAACGTAGTGAAGACATCTTTCCAGAATTTCTCCAAGCTAGGACAGAACCAGTACATATGGATGAGAGAGGCCACGCCCCTCTTGCATTCATCACAGAGCGGACTAACGCTAGGGTAGAATCGAGATAGTTTAGATTTAGACAAATGGGCTCTATGAACAATCTTAAACTGTAAAAGGCAGTGGTGAGCACAAAGAGAGGTTGAGTTAACCGATTTGAGAACTGAATCCCAGCTCTCCTCAGATAAGGAGATATTTAAATCCTGCTCCCAGTCCATTTTGATTTTATCCATGGGGGCCCGTCGTAAGGCCGCTAGTTTATCTCGGATGATTGATATTAAGCCTTTGCCTAGTGGATTCATGGAAAGAAATAGGTCCATAGCATTTTTTGCAGGCATTTCAGGAAAGTTAGGAATTAAAGGAGCAATAAAGTGTCGGATTTGGAGATATCTGAAAAAATGAGCATTGGGCAGATTGAACTTAACAGAGAGCTGCTGAAAAGAAGCGAAGCGATTATCAATGAAAAGATCTTCAAAATGTCTAATGCCCTTCCTATACCAAACCTGGAATGCTGAATTGTATGTAGTAGGTAAAAAAAGGTGATTATGAGCAATAGGGCTGGAAACGGAAAACCCCTGGAAACCATAGCATTTCCTGATCAGAGCCCATATACGCAAAGTGTGTCTAACAAGAGGATTAGCTAATGATCTGGGCAGACTACTAGGGAGTGCAGAGATAGATAATTCTTTAGTGGAGCTCAGCTCCATCGCCACCCAGTTAGGGCACTCGGGTTGGCCATGGAAGAAAGACCAGAAGGTAGCACAACGTATATTAGCTGCCCAATAATATAAACGAAAGTTAGGTAAAGCCATGCCACCCTCTTTTTTAGATTTTTGGAGATGGATTTTATTATTCTGCCACAGATATGACAAAATAATAGAGTCTAAGGAATCAAAAAAAGATTTAGGAATAAAAATTGGAATAGATTGAAATAAGTATAAAAATTTGGGGAGAACATACATTTTAACAACATTAATACGACCTACCAAAGACATAGATAGAGGTGACCATTGTACCAGACTCTGTTTTATAGCATATGAAAGATTGGCAAAGTTTTCACGAAAGAGATCTTTAAACTTCCTTGTGACTGTAATTCCAAGATAAGTAAATTGATTATGGACTACTTTAAAAGGGAGATCATGAAATGTTAGTTCTTGTGCTTCTTTATTAATTGGGAGAAGTTCACTCTTATGTAAATTAAGTTTATAGCCAGAGATTTGGCTAAACTGGTCAAGAAGTGAAAACATTAGAGGTAAAGATGTAGACGGATTTGAGAGAAAGAGTAATAAGTCATCAGCATAGAGAGAAACTTTATGCTCTACACCCCCTCTCCAAATCCCAGTCAATTCAGGGCAGTTTCGAAATGCTATCGCCAGAGGTTCCATAGCCAAATCAAAGAGAAAGGGACTTAAGGGGCATCCCTGGTGGGTGCCACGTTTGAGATTAAATACTTGGGATTTCTGAAAATTGGTTAAAACAGAGGCAGTAGGACACAGGTACAGCAATTGGATCCAAGAGATGAAACTTTGGCCAAGGTCAAATTTTTCTATAACTGCAAAAAGGTAGTTCCACTCTATACGATCAAATGCTTTCTCCGCATCGAGGGAAATAACACATTCAGGAATCCCAGTTGGAGGTGAGTATAAGATATTAAATAAACGCCGAATGTTAAAAAAAGGGAAACGGTTTTTGATAAAGCCTGTTTGGTCATCAGAGATAATGGAGGGAATGACAGTTTCTAATCTATGAGCCAAAACTTTAGCTAAGATCTTTACATCAACATTGAGCAGAGAGATCGGCCTATACGAGGAACACTCTGTTGGGTCTTTGCCCTTTTTTAAAAGAAGAATAATAGATGCCTCACTGAAAGAGGGTGGCAATTTGCCGTAATTAAGCGAGTCAGATAATACTGAAAGTAACTGAGGGGAAAGAAGAGAAGAGAATGAGTTATAAAATTCTACAGGGAATCCATCAGGTCCAGGACAATTTGTGTTTTTTCTCTAGCTCTTTCAGCCTATTTTGAAATTCCTCTAATGTTTTATTCCTTATTTTTTTCTTATATGAACATACCACTGTAATTTTCCCTCTTGACAGCCTTCAGAGTATCCCATAAAATGGGGGGTGAAACCTCTCCATTATCAGTAAATTCTAAGTAGAGATCAATTTCTTTTTTAATTTGTTCCTTAAAGTACGGATCATTCAGCAGACTTGAATTTAGTTTCCAAATAGTATTCTTTGGTTGCAGGTCAAAATCAACAGATAAATATATAGGTGCATGGTCACTTACATCTATTGTCCCAATTCCACAGGTGTTTATTTTGTCTTTGTCTTTTCCAAGTGTTATGGAATAGTCTAGTCTTGTCTATCCAGAATGGGGAGCAGAATAATGAGTGTAATCCCTTCTGTCAGGGAAAAGGTTCCTCCATATATCAATTAAACCAACATCCTCAAAAAGTGTATTAACTTTTTTATGTAAAGATTTTGTTTCATAGGTTTTTCTATTGGAAGAGTCTGAGTTTGGTTGTAATTGTAAATTTAAGTCTCCCCCACATATCAGGAGATCTTCTGTTTCCGTTACCATAATATCAGTAATTTTCTGAAAGAAGCCAATATCACTTCCCTGAGGTGCATATATATTCAATAGAGTAACTGGATTTCCATCTATATTCCCCCTTACGAAAATATATCTGCCCTCCTTATCTCCAATTTCTAATATGTTTTCAAAATTCAACTTGATTGAATTAAGAATAACAACTCTAAATGACACTTCCAAGTCAATTTTCTAAATATCACCACTTCTTCCCACTTGCAAATTCTCCAACAACTTTTGCATCAAGACAATACACACAGGGAGTATCAGTTTCTCTGTTGTACACAAATATTCCTCATAGCTGCACGTTCCTGATCGCATGAACTTTCAGTGTAGCAGTTTCTACTGTTTCATTAAACCATTCGCTATAAATGAACCAGCCGTTCTTTTGCACCTCATGCCCTTTGTTTCTTTGGAACTTGACATAGTGAATCAATAATTTCTTCAATAAAAAACAGTGTAAATAAGCCAGTTCTAAAATCTGCAGACAAATCATCACAAACTCCATGTTGTCAACACTGTCCACATCAGAAACCAGAAAAGAATATGTGATTGTGTGCAGTTGTGAAATATTCTTAATATGCCAATGAGATAGTGGGTAACAACCTGTTGTATACAGTTTTATTTCTTTTGTGCACTAGTAGCAAAAGATGTGTGCACATGTATGTGCACTCCTTAGAGGGAATATGGGTCAAGGAGGATTCCAGTATGCAGGCAGAATGCAGAAATCAGGTCAGTACTACATCCCAAGAGAGGGAATCTGAAGAATTCCTACTAGGTGAATTTTTATAGCAGCTTTTAGTTGAGTGTACCAGGGAAAAGGCAACTCTGGATTGTGTGTTATGTAATAAACCAGATTTGATTAGGGAGCTTAAGGTAAAGGAACCCTCAGGAGGTAGTAATCATAATATGATAGAATTCACCCGGCAATTTGAGAGGGAGAAGCTAAAACCAGATGTATAAGTGTTGGAGTAGTCCAAAGGGAATTAGAGGCATGGCCAAAGTTGATTGGAAGGGGACACATGCAGGAATAATGGCAGAATATCAATGGCTGGAGTTTCTGGAAACAATTTGGAAGGTGTAGAATGGATACATCTACAAGAAGTTCTTCAGGTTTAATTATCAGCCAGCCAGACACGAACACAGCTGAATGAAACAGCATTGCTTGTGGAAATATACACAGGACATGGCACACACACCACATTTAAGGTAGCAAGCAAACATACAGTCACATGAAAAATATATCTAGAGCCCCAGTCTTTGAGTGACATGTCCCGCAAAGTGTTAGTACACTTCCCAGCTGAACTCAAATCAATGAATGTGCGTACACATGCACGTAATCCAGCTCGCCTTTCCACTGATCAAACAATGGAGGGCGGCTCTGATGGGAGATGCCTGTCCTGAACCAAGCATGGACGGTGAACCACACCACCACTGATGTCTGCTCTCTTGGACTGCAGCAGCAGGCAAGCCACAGTGGAGGCCTAGTCCTCGCCATCACCAAGGCCACACAGTTCCCTTGCCATCTGTCACACCAACAAACAGGGGAAATGGACCTGTGGGTTCTTACATTATCAGTGTCCAACAGGGCCTTACCATTGCAAGGGATATGTCTAAGCCAATCACCCGCCATTACACTGCACGCAACCTTCGCGCACCAACTCCAGCTCCTGCACCAACAAGTGGCTCACTGATAGGGTAGACCTGCTGTACCTGAAGTTCATAAATTCCAGCATTGTCACGCGATCATAAAAGAAGTGTTTAAAAAAAGACAAAAATACCTTTGGTTGGCCCCTGAGGAGCCACTGCATCAGCGCGCACTGCCATCTTACCCGATATTCTAAAGGGAGGATGCCACAGCCATGGCTGACCAGGAAAGTCAAAGACAGCATTAAAGGAAAAGAGGGCATACAATATACCAAAAATGATTGGGAAGCTTTTAAAAGACAAGTTTATAAAGCCATGAGGAGAGAATATGGAGGTAAGCTGGCTAATAACATAAAAGAGGATACCAAAGTTTTATTCAGATATATAAAGAGTAAAAAAGAGCCAAGAGTGGATATCGGACAGTTAGAAAATGCTGGAGAGGTAGTAATGTGGATCAAAGAAATGTGAATACAGGTAAAATACTGGTACAGATAAAAGAATAACTGGCTGGCAGGAAGCAAAGAGTGGCAATAAAGGGGCTGCTTCAGCTTGGCTTCCGATGATTAGTGGTATGTTCCACAGGAGTCAGTGTTGTGACCGCTTTTTTTCCACATTATATTTTATTAATTTGGATGATGGAATTGATGACTTTGTGGCCAAATTTGCAGACAATATGAAGGTAGGTGGAGGAGTAGATAGTGTTGAGGAAGCAGGGAGTCTGCAGAAGGACTTAAACTGGTTAGGAGAATGGGCAAAGAAGTGGCAGATGAAATACAATATCAGAAAATATATGGTCATGCACTTTGGTAGAAGGAATAAAAGTGTAGACTACTTTCTACACATGGAGAAAATTCAGAAATCAGAGGTGTAAATGGACGGGAATTTTTTTACAGGATTTTTTAAAGGTTAACATGAATCAATGGTAGGGAAGGTGAATGCAATGTTAGCATTCATTTCGGGACAACTGGAATATAAAAGCAAGGATGTAATGAGGAGGATTTACAAGGTGTTGATCAACCTGTATTTAGAGTATTATGAGCAGTTTTTAGCCCCTTGTCTAAGAAAAGATGTTCGCAAGAATGATCCAGAAATGAAAGGCTTAACATCTGGTGAGCATTTGATGGTTCGGGCCCTGTTCTCACTGGAGTTTAATGAGGGGGGACCTCACTGAAGTCTATTTAATATTGAAAGGCCAAGATAGTGGATGTAGAAAGGATGTTTCTTATAGTGGAGGAGTCTAGCACCAGTCTCAGAATAGAAGGATGTCCATTTAGAACTGAAATGAAGAGGAATTTATTTAGCCAGAGGGTAGTGTGTCTGTGGGATCCATTGCCACCGGTGGTGGTGCAGGCCAAGTCACTCGGTACATTTAAAGCAGAGGTTGATAAGTTCTTGATTAGTTGGGTTATCAAAGGTTATGTGACGAAGGCAGGAGAATGGGGTTGAAAGGAGTAATAAATTAGCCATGATAGAATGGCAGTGCAGACATGATGGGCTGAATGGGCTGATTCTGCTTCTGTCATCTGATGAACCTTTAAAGCATGGCTGTTACCAGTCTACCTGCAGCAGATACAATGCCCATGACAACATTGATAGAAATGACCACACAGAATTCATGTACGACCTCACCTTCATTGCTGGCAAAAGTAGATCGGGAGCAGCTACTTGCTGGTGTTCTGTATTTGACAAGCGGGAGTCATTGAAAAGCAGAACAGATCCAATCCAGCTAATCTGGCCAATCTGCCTATATGAACTATAGACAGATTATAGAAAGATGAACTATAGTGCTATCAAAATGACATAAAGTAGGAGCAGGAGCAGGCCAACCTTTGAGGCTGTCTGAAGGTTGAAGACCAGGGCTGATCTGTTTTTCTTACCTGAATGCCATTTTCCAGCATCCCCTCCCCCGCCATTTCCCTCGATTACTCTAAAGTCTGAAACTCTATTGATTCTGGTTTTTCTTTTATTTGGTAACAAGCACTTGTGGCCCAACGTGATTAAGCCACCCAATTACACCAATCTGGCCAACTAATCTACTAACCAGTAGGCCTTGAGAATGTGAGTGGAAGAATCCCAGCTGATGAAGGGGAAGACATACAAACCCCTTACCTAGAGCAGTGAGATTGAATGGATTGCTGGAGCTGTAATAATGTTGTGCTCACCACTACGCTACCATGCACTTTCCAATAACCTGTTCAACAGTTTGTCTTTGGCCAGACAGTTTGGCTACAGCATGCGTTATAGCTTGGTTCAAGCACAAAGAATTGAATTCAGGAGTTTCGATGAGAGAGTCTGCTCTTGATGTTAACGCATTGGTTGACTGTGCATCGGGGCAGAGAGGCATAACTAAAGTGGTTGTCAGTAAGGAGAAGATGATTGTGGTTGTACTGTCGGCATGTTGGGAAAGGACATTTGTCATTGGTGTGCCGGCCAAAGACCATCTTTTCATGTTTTTGAGGGAACTACTCAATGAGCAGTAGGGCTGGAAAAGGAGCCAGGCTTGTGGGCAGAACATAGCTGGAAGCCACAAGCTGAGGCACAGACAGGTGTTTGGCTGGGAGTTCATGTTGTTAGGTCGATTGTGCAGAATACAGTGAACCAGGTAGTACTGGTCATATAACTATGAAGAGACTTTTAATGTTCTAGATTTAATTTGCCACCCTCTCACTGACACCCACTTCGGTTATACCAGTCTGCCCTAATGCACAGTCAACCAGTGCCTTAATAACAAGAGCAGTCACTGATTGGAACTCTTGCACTTTATTCTGTGGGAAGATTCAGGAGAGGGGAGATTGAGGGTGTGAAGAGACAGTGAGTAAAAGGGTGAGAAGGAAAGAAAATGGGTGAAGGTATGGGATGGTGAACCAGATGGTAATCACATTACTGTGACAAGTTTTTTTTTAATGTTCTAGACTTAAGTTATGGTCATAATAGACTCGGTGGACCATAGACCCTGTTTCCTAACACAGATAGATCAGCATTCCACTCTGCTTTCATAACTGGGGAGCACAGATCCTTTGATATTTGTATTGTCATGATAATATAGTGGTGAGCAGAGTGCTCCGAAACAAGAACTATATAATTGGGGTTCAATTCCCACTGTTGTGTGTAAGTAGTTTGTATGTTTTTTCAGTGACCATGTAAGTTTCCTCTGGGTGCTCCTGTTTCTTCCCACATTCCAAAGACACACGAGTTCTCATGTCAAGTTTAATTGTCATTCAACCACACCTGAATACAAATGAATACAGACAAACGAAACAGCGTTACTCTGAGGCCAAGATGAGAAACTTTGTCCCAGCAGTCACAGAGCCCAAGGCACATAGAGCACATATAAGGCAGCAAGCAGAAATAAGATGTCGGTAAAATACAGTCACACAAAGAAAGTATAATCTAAAACCCTGAGTCCATGAATGTTGCAGCAGTCTGCATTCAAACACGGTATGGCTTGTCTTCTGTTGAGTGAACACTGGGTAGGGGGATGCAGCTCAGGCACCACATCACACTACCCCTCAGTGCTGGGTGGGGGGGGGGTATATGTACAAGGTTAAGGGAGGGAAGTTTAGGGGAGACATCAGGGGTAAGTTTTTTACACAGAGAGTTGTGAGTGCCTGGAATGACTGGCCAGGGATGGTGGTGGAGGCTAAAACATTAGGGGTATTTAAGAGTCTCTTGGACAGGCACATGGATGAAAAAAAAATGGAGGGTTATGGGGTAGTGTGGGTTTAGTACTTTTTTAAGGATTATATGGGTCGGCACGACATGGAGGGCTGAAGGGCCTGTACTGTGCTGTAGTGTTTTATGGTTCTATGGTACTCTGTTGGAGCACACAGACTCCATCACCTCTCTCCTGGGCCACTGAAAACAGGTGATTCCTCGGCTTCAGGCCTAGTCCTTGTTATGACGAAGGCCTTACAGCTTCCCTGCCATCCTAAATGTTAGGAGTAGTAAGCTTTGAACATGTTGTGTTGGCGCCAGGATCTTGGTGATACTAGTGGGCTGCTTCCAGCACATCCTCAATGCAAAGAATACATTCCACTGTATGTTTCAATGTATATGTGTGTTTAAAAAAAAAGCTCATCTTAAAATTAAAAACAATTTAAGATCAAGGCCTTTGGTACGTACACACCCTTTGGAATAGGAAATTCAGGAAGGCAGCACCAACTTGATGAATTGGACTTCACTGTTTGGTGGGTTAGTCCCACTCTGTTTGTGTATGGCGGTGAAGTGAATCTTCAACTCATTCTAACATGGATACGGCATGTGAAGACTTTGACTCTAAAAAATCATGGTCCCATCCTAAAGGCTGACAAACTAATTCTCCTAGGTGATTCCAACACCTGAGTAGGAAAGGATGTAGCAGGATACAATAGGTCTGGAAGGATTAAGGAAAGCCAAGAGGACCCTTCTCCATACAAAATGCTTGGAATATTGTTTTTTCATACCACCACTGTCTTTCAACAAAAAGATGAGGGTAAACCTCAGCGCAACACTCCCAGTGTGGGCACTCACAGATGGTGATGAGAGACATCAAGGATGTCGACATAACAATTGTCATAACAGATTGTTGAATAAATCACTTCCTATCGGTCTGGCCTCAATACCTGCCTCAACGAAAACGTTATCATAAGGCAAGTGATGAGGAAGAACACTAAGATTCCGTAAACAGAGGCCAAATGATGGGGGTGCTATGACTGACTTGCCTCTTGTCACACAAAAGCCTTTGCATCTTCTCATGGAAACCACTCCCAACTCACCTGGATGAGTGCAGCTCCAACAGCTCTCCAGAAGTTCAAAAATATTGAGAACAACACAGGCCACTCAGTTAGGACCGCTTTGCCACCTTGAATATTCAGAAGATTAAAGAAATGATCTTAAAGATTGGCTTTATTTGTCATGTGCACATCAAAGCATCGAAATGTAGAATGAAATGCATCATTTGTGTCAATGACCAACACAGTACGAGGATATGCTGGCAGCAACCCGCAAGTGTTGTTATTCTTCCAGCATTAACATAGCCTGACCACAGCTTCTTAACCCACAAGCCTTTGGGCTGTGGGAGGAATCTGGAGCACGCAGAGGAAACACAAGCAGTCACAGAGAGAACATACAGATTCATTTTAGACAATGGCAGGAATTGAACCCTGATTGTTGATACTGTAGAGCCTGATTAAATTCTTCAAGGAAGTGATAAAACAAATTGATGAAGGCACATTAGTGGAAATGTTGAATGCCTTACTAAAATAATTCTGGGTAAAATCCAGATGGCGGTAGTAGATGGAACATATTCTGCTTAGAGGTCAGAGAGCAGCAGTGATCCACAGCATTCGGTTCTGAGACCCCTGCTCTTTTATAAATTGGATGAGAAAATGGGTGGATTAGTAAATTTGCAGATTAGTGGTGTTGTGGATTATGTAGAAGGTTGCTGTAGGTTACAATTGGACATTGATTGGATGCAGAGCTGGGCTGAGATGTGGCTGATAGAGTTCAATCCAGAAAAGTGTGAAGTGGTACACTTTGGAAGGTTGTACTTGAAGACATAGCACAGGATTAATGGCAGGGTTTTTAGCAGCATGGAGGAACTGGGGCATCCATGCCTGTAAGATCCCCAAAAGTTGCAAGCAAGTTGATAGGCTTGTTAAGAAGGCACATGGTGTGTTGGCCTTCATTATTTGGAGAATTGAATTCAAGAGCCACAAGATAATGTTGCAGCTCTATAAAACTGGTTAGATCACACCTAGTGTGTTGTGTTCTTTTCTGGTCACCTCATTATAGGAAGGATGTGACACAAACATGAGAATATCTGCAGATGCTGGAAACCCAACGCAATGCACACAAAATGCTGGAAGAACTCAGCAGGCCAGGCAGCATTTATGGAAAAGAGTAAACAGTCGACGCTTCGGGCCGAGACCCTTCGTCAAGTCTGGAAAGGAAGGGGTAAGGAATCAGACTAAGAAGGTGAGGGGGAGGGGAGGAAGAAGTACAAGGTGGCAGGTGATAGGCAAAACTGGCGGGGAGGGGTGAAATAAAGGGCTAGGAAGTTGACTGGTGAAAGAGAAAAAGAGCTGGAGAAGGTGGGGTGTGATAAGAGAGGACAGAAGACCATGGAAGAAAGGGAAGGGGGAAGAGCATCAGCTTGGGTAGTTTCCCCTCCAAATTACATGCCATCCAGAGGTGGGAATCTGATTTTTGAATACGTCTGTCTATTATGTGTACTTATGAAATTATCAATATAATAATCTAAAGCTGTTCCTTTGTCACTTCTGAAACTAAATGCTAAAACTCCCTACAGCACAGCAGTACAAGAAGACATTCTATTGATGTCCCAGGAAATCAATAACGATTTGACATTGTTAAAGTTCCTTGTTTTGAGTGGCTCTGTCAAGTTGATACGTTGACATAACATATGGATCTATTATGGTCAGAGCAAATAAATTGTCTCAATACACTTCTGATCTGTATTGTTTGATCCCCATGACTGAACTGCAACCATAATATCACTTGCAGAATTTCAATTAAAGATGTGACCAACAGGATGGAGAAAATTCTTCTGGAAATAATTTGCAAAAGCATAAGTTCAACTTGTTAAGGTTAATGCAAATATTTTAAAAAAGTCATTAATTGAAATATTGTGAAAAGTGAGATGTATTCTCCAAAATATCCCAAAGTTGAAAGCTAAAAGGCATACAGAAGATAATATTTTTTAAAAAATTATCCGTTTTTAGAGTTTATTAGTGCCATTAAAGGCCTTGCTGAAGAGAAATTGTGTTGATATCCTTGGGCCAATAGGTTAACAAATTTGCTTTCAAGCATCTATTGAGAGACAATGTTAATTTCGGAGAGGATGTATGATTTGTGTCAGATTTAGCACATTACCACTTGTGTTGTGACAGCCAATGCTGAGAGCTGTCTGCTGACAGCCATTAACAGTCTGAATACTGGCACACAGCTGAAGGCTGTTCTGCCATTACACATCTCAAAACACAGCGATAATCTTCCTGCTGCCCTCAACCGCAATGTATCCACTGAACTGAATGAAATTACGGCTGACAGATTAGCTTCAGCATAATCCAATTTTGTTTGTGACTCAATTAGTAAACTTCTGTCATTCATGTATATCTATTGCCTTCATTTACACCATGCAAGGATGATTGATTTACTGCCTGTCCATTTGTGAATGAATTGGTCATTCTTTGTACAGAGAAGGTGAGAGCTCTAAATTCTACTGTGCTTCAATGCAGATTCTGCAAATCACCTGACTGAAGATGAAATGTAGGAGAAGCCCTCTTTTCTCCACCTTTCCCTTTTGTAATTATGGAATTCACTGAGTTTTGACAAAGGAGTCAACATTAGCTGTAAAGGACAAAACAGTGATGTATCACTTTCCATCTCCTGGCATGTAGACTTTTAGGCTACAGCACAAGAAGTACTTTCCATGCGATAAGAATTTCTGTCTCTACATCTGCTGAACAGCGAGTCCCAGAGCGCAACCATGCTGTAGGTGAAAAATATACTCCTCAGTCCAGTCTCCAACCTCACATCTAAGAGCCCTATTGTTTTTGTCTCTTTTCTGAGAAGCAAACCTTCTCTTTCTCTAGCCGTTCCATAATGTTGTACACCTCAGTTAAGTACTCCCCTGGTCCCCCCCCAATTGAAAGAAAATAATCCCTGTGCAGCAGTTCTTTCATTTGAACTAAAATTGTCCAGTCCAATCATCTTCTCTGTACATTCTGTAATGGTATTGCGTCCCTTCTGTAACAGTGACCACTGTAAAAGCTATACTGCTGCGGACTGATCAACGCCATGAACATGACTTGCTTTCCTAACAAACTCTGCCTCAACTAATAAAATTTGAGTATCACTTCTGACTTTGTCACCTAATTTTCCTCCCTTGTTACACTCCAAGATGCTCCTACATTTCTCAGGGTGTCGTATCATGCTTTCTCATGCTTTGCTTTCCCTCCTGAAGTATCTTGTATTAAGCTTTCTGAAGTAAATTCCATTGGTTGCCTTACTGCCTGCTTGATTAATGTGTTGATAACTCTCTGCAGTCTAGTCCTTTCTTCCTCATTTGTAGTTGCACAACCAATTCTTATATCATCTACAAACTTCTTAATTGTGGTTCCCACACTTGCATCTAAAACATTTGTATAAAACATTGAAAGGAAGAAGCTGTGGTAAGTCAATGCAATAAAATACCCACAAATCAATGCACCTTGCATCTTATTATTAAACGGGTTTTGGAATCGGCCTTGAATCGTGTGAGCTTTTACTTTTTTGATCATGTGGCGTTTTGTCCAACTCCTTGTTTATGGAGAAACAAAGAACATCAGATGTGCCACTGTCTTAAAGGAGGAGAAAGGGAAGAGGAGCAGGAAGCTGTGACCAGCGTTGCTTCAGTTTATCAGAACAGTAGAGCTCTTAATTTCAATCTAAGTAGAAATGATCCAAATAACTAATGCTCAGATAATAAAATAGTTCATGCCTGCCAGTCCCACAATGGTCCGGTTTGACTGATACTTGCCAGATAATCTTGGTACATTAAAACTATGACATTATAATAATCTCCATCAATAGGGTGAGAAACAATATCGCATTGACATTCACCATAGCACCATTGACTTTACCATTAATTTCAACATTCCATTAAAGTTCAAAGTAAATGTTATTATCAAAGTACACATGTCATTTGAGATTCATTTTCCTGTGGGCATACTCAGCAAATCTTACAGATTAGAACCCCTAACAGAATCGATGGAATATCAAACAGAGTCCAGAAAGCAACAAGCTGTGCAAATGCAATTATAAATAAATAGCCATGAATAATGGGAACCCAAACTAACAAGATAAAGAGTCCTTAAAGTGAGATCATTGGTTGTGGGAACATCTCAGTGGATGGACCTCTTGTTCAAGAGCCTGATGGTTGTGGGGTAGTAACTGTTCTTGAATAGATGGTGTGAGTCCTGAGGCACCTGTACCTTCTGCCTGATGGCAGCAGAGAGAAAAGAGCATGGCCTAGGTGGTGAGGATATCTGATGATGGATGTTGCTTTTCTACGACAGCATTTATACTCAATTGTTAGGAGGGCTTTACTTGTGATGGACTGGGCCAAATCCACTACCTTTTGTAGGATTTTCTGTTCAAAGGTGTTTCCATCCCAGGCTGTGTTGCAACCAGTCAGTACTCTCTCCATATCTATAGAAGTTTGTCAAAGTTTTAGATGTCGGACTGAATCTCTGCAGTCTCCTAAGGAAGTAAAGGTACTGTCGTGCTTTCATCGAAATTGCACTTTTGTGCTGGGTCCAGGACAGGGCCTCTGAAATAATAGCATCTAGGAATTTAAAGTTGCTAACCACCTCCACCTCTGAACCGCTAATGAGAACTGGCTCATTGACCTCTGGTTCCCTCTCCTGAAGTCGCCAATCAATTCGTTGATTCGAGCCACTGAGTGAGAGGTTGTTGTTGCAGTACTTCTCAGCCAGATTATCAATCTCCCTCCTGAATGCTGATTCACCACCTCTGATTTGGCCCACAACAGCAGTGTCATCAGCAAATTTGAATATGGTATTGGAGCTGTGCTTAGCCATACAGTCATAGTTGTAAAGTGAGTAGAGCAGGGGGCTAAACATACAGCCTTGTGGTGCAGAGGAGATGTTGCCAATCTGAACACTTTGTGGTCTACATGTCAGGAAATCCAGGATCCAATTCCACAAAGAGGTATTGAGGCCAAGGCCTTGGAGTTTATTGATTAGTTTTGAGGGGGTGATGGTATTGAATGCTGAGCTGTAGTCATCACTGATGTGGAGTAGATAAGTAGGAATGATCTTGGAGGAATCTCCATCTAACCTTCCTTTCATATCAGATGGGACCAAGTGTCTATCCTGAAGCAAAATGACTCCCTTTCAGAGCAGAAGCCTGCTATGCTTACTGGGACTAGGAAGTAATTTTAGGCTACTTCACTGTGCAACGGTGATGTAGAGGTACCTAATCCTAATAAATCAGACGTTTCTCTCCCTCAGGACTGATAATGCTGTTCCTAACATCTTGGTTCAGTTTCCACTCATCTTCCTAGGATCATAACCTGATCTCATCTGGACAAGTGATTTGAATGAGCCACAGTTGGCCTTGGTATCCAAAGAACCAACTATCTCACCGTGCAATATCAGGATGATCGGGGGGAGGGGGGGAACTGCAGGAGGAAGTTATAAAGTATCTTTGCTTGTTAAAGCAATTTAAATCAAACTCCAAATAGATTAAGCAGCTCTGTCTGATGCTGGTTGGACGATCGGCTTCTGTAGAAAATTGTGGCTTTATCCCTGGTTGTTGCTATGACAGTGTTCGGTTTGCTTCTTTCAGCGGGTCCCTTTGTTCCGATCCGTTCTGCTCACTCAGATTATTTACATGTGAACTAGTTTTGTTAATGCTTCATTCATTCAGCACAGTGTCTGCCTGCATTGAGTTGTTTGTGTGATGAAAGAGCTAGACTATCTTGAGAAGCATCTCTTAACATTTTGTGATAAATAGAAGGACAGCAAAGCTGGAAATGTGAAGAAGAAACAGGAAGTTATAGAAGTGCACAGCAGGGTAGTGGACAGCTAAAAGAAAAAGGTTAATGTTTCCAACGTGACCCTTCTTCGCTTAGCTGTGGATTTCCAGCACTCACTGCTTTTATCTTTTAGCATCTGCCTGATTTGGTAGATACTTGGGAAGGAGATGAGAATAACGATGTGTATAATATGTAAGAACACTTTGCTTTATTGGGTCTGTGAAAATGCAAAGAGGAATATAATTTTGCATTCCCTTCTATGTTATCCTTCTCACTGCCCCACTATAAACCAGTTTTGGAGAATGAAAAAAAAGATTCAAACTGTTAGATCAGAAGGCATTTGACAAAATGTCCCGTACTTTTTAAGATGGAAGCCCACAAAATTAAGAGGAAAGTCCAAGTTTGAACATTGAATTTGCTCATTGACGAAAAGAAAACAAGAATGAAAATCAGAAAGCAACTACAGATGCTGGAAAACTTCAACAGCAGAAAATGCAGCAGGTCCGAAAAGATACAGTCAACATTTCTGTTCTGTGAGGAGTGAAAGTTGGTATAAAACGAAAGGAGCAGAGATGGCTTAATGGTGGCAGTTACCAGCACAGTAATCTTCTTGTCTGAGTTAATGATAAGACAGGAACTGCCTTGCAGGCTAGGTTTATGCAAGTAGGATAAGAGAAAATGAACCAAAAATGATATTGAAGTTGATAGTTCCTGAAAAACTAAGCGGGTTAATTAGCATCGGTGGAAGGATGAATAGTTAATATTTCAGTTTCGGGATCCTTCACCAAAACTAATAAAAAGAGAAATATGTTAGAGTAGGCAGCAGCAAAGTGTCGATGGAACAAAAGGAATTTCTCTGATTGAATGTGGTAGGTGGCATCAGAAAAAGTTACTGGCTATTTAACTTGTGGCTGCTGTGGTTCTGGCCTACTGGAAGGAAAAGGATGGGAGGGAGTTTAATGGCTTTTATATGGATCATGATATCTAAAGTAAGAAAACGCTGATGGGAGATATTTTTCAGAGCACCATGTTCACTGAGGTCTGGTTTTGGGTCCAACATATTTTGCAGGATTTAAAAATTATCCAATTATGAAACATTATGAAATTTCTAGATACCATAAAACTTGGCAAAATGAAAATAAAAGTGGTTACAGATTTAAAGATGACTGATTTTAAATCAGTGCAAAAGATCCAAAGGGCAGAAAAGATTAAATATTTTCACTCAGAGATGACAAGATCTGAAATGACATGAAGTGGGAAGAAGATTACAAAAATAATTTTACCAAGAAAATTTAGGAACTTAGGAACTGACAAAAAAATACCTCACAAAACCATGAGAGAACTTAAAAAGCTATGAAACTAGAGAATACCCTGTCACCACCAAGGTCTCGTCATTAGGATAGTGAGCTGCATATTGTTTATCTGTGCATGAACTTTGAATTATATTTTACTAACTTATTTGAAGTAATGTTTTGTGTGCTGTGTGTGATACATGTTGAGTGGATGTACCGTGGTCTGGAGTAACATTGTTTTATTTGTGTATATATAGACTCAGATGACAATAAATTGGAAAACTTGGGAACTTTCCGATTAACGGCAAGTATGGGTTTGTGCATGTAATTTTGGTTGAGAACAATAATTGCTAATTTGTTTTGCCTTTTGCGTCTCTCATTCTTTGTTTGTGCACTGTGCCAGTGGGTTGTCAGAATGTTAGGAATTTATAGGTAAACATTTCACAGCAAGGGTGTGCCTGACTGCTCTTTCAAAGATCCAGCATGGACGTTTCTGTTCAGAAAAACCCCAGGTTTTGACAAGGCTTGGTTCCTGACAACTCTTCAGAAGCCACTCTGTTCATAAATGGGAAATGAATGAAAATGGGATGTGTGAGAGGAGCACGGAGACAGCTGTGATGGGAGTGTAAGTAAGCACAGGAGCAGTGGTCACTAGGCGACCATGAGTGAGCCTGTGTGTCTGTCCAGTGCTCCCACCTCTGCTTGGCAGGACCCAGCCCTTGATTATTGCAGCTGGGTTCTGGGGGAGGGCAGGGATGTGTATGCAGAGGGAAGGCGCATGGAATTGCCTCGTTCACACCCAGCACAGCAGCCAGAAAATCTATTCAACTGGTCTTGAAAGTGCTCGGTGTAATGTACAAGATGTCCATGAGTTGGGCATTCATAATCCAAGTTGGACTTGTGTTGTGGGCTCTTGTAAACAGGCATAGAGCTAAATACTGCATTCACTCAGTTAGACACCGAGCGTCAAGAAAAATGCAGTTGTTTATTGTGACAGCCCAACAAGTCTGATGCAGGATTGTTACAATAATTGCTTGTGTGACATCGTCCTTAATGTAATAACAACCACACCTTCTGCTACCCTCAGAGCCACTGTGCATCACCGCACGACATCTGTCTCTTTAAAGAAAGGAAATGAGCAACTCTGTATCATGAGATGATCATTTTACACAGGGATCCCATATACATTGGTTGTTTGCTTAGGTAAATCCAAAATTATGAACTTGTCTATCTGGTTAATTTCAATAAATTATATACAGTCAGCCCTCCTTATCCACGAGGGATTGGTTTCGGGTCCCCTCTCGAATACCAAAATCCATGGATGCTCAATTTCCTTATTCAACCTGTCTCAATGCAGTGCAGCCTAGGACCCAGCGGAACCCCAGACCTTATTTAACCTGTCTCAGTGCGGTGGACCTTAGGACCCAGCAGAACCCCAGACCTTATTTAACCTGTCTCAGTGCGGTGGACATTAGGACCCGGCGTCAGAACTCTGTATCAGCGATGTTTCTGTTCACGAAAATAATCACGATCACGATTGAAAATAAAGTGGAAATAATAAAGCGATTGGAAAGAGGTGAAACGCCATCAGTCATTGGAAAAGTGTTAGGCTTCGTCGGTCAACGATCGGAACAATTTTAAAGGATAAAGTGAGAAAGGCTGTGCCCCGATGAAAGCTACAATTATTACTAAGCAACGCAGTGTTTTAATTATTGGGTTTTGGGGTTTTGGGTTTTTGATCCTCCACATCAACCCGGCACAGTGGAGAGTGCACTCGGGAGCGATCTGTCACTGGATCGAACTCGGGAACTTCTGTTCCCGAGCCTGGCGCTGAAGCATACATTCTTAAGGATTTTGTATGCATATAAAGGTAAAATATATACTATATACTAAGACAAACGTTTGACTAACTGACGCTAAATAATACCAGATGTACCTGTTCTGACCTACTTAGTAAGAGAACTTCCGATTTTTTTTCGATCCCGATCCACAATAACCTATGCACATCCTCCCATATACTTTAAATCATCTCTAGATTACTTATAATACCTAATACAATGTAAATGCTATGTAAATAGTTGTTACACTGCATTGTTTAGGGAATAATGACAAGGAAAAAAAGTCTGTACATCTTCAAACAACAAGTGCTAGAAGAGCACTTCCGGGTTTTTGCGATTCGCGGTTGGTTGAACTCGCACATGCGGAACTTGCGGATAAGGAGGGCCGACTGTACACACTAAGATGCAGCACAGCAATGCAGTTTTCTTTTTCTCTAAATTCTGGATCTCCCTGTAGATTATATCCCTGACCCAAGAATTGCATTGCTGTTGACATCTTCAAAGATGCTCTTGTCTCCCTGGCCCCTTTGTGAGAAAGCTGCATTTGTTGTACCCTACAGCATACACAAAATGCTGGAGGGACTCAGCAGTCCTGATGAAGGGTCTCGGCTCGAAATATCAACTGTACTGTTCCTATAGATGCTGCCAGGCCTGCTGAGTTTGCTGAGTTCCTAAAACATTGTGTGTGTGTGTGTGTGTGTGTCTGTGTGTGTGTGTGTGTGTGTGTGTGTGTGTGTGTGTGTGTGTGTGTGTGTGTGTGTGTGTGTGTGTGTGTGTGTGTGTGTGTGTGTGTGTGCGTGTCTTGGATTTCTGCATATTTTCTCTTGTTTTTGTTGTACCCTTCTTGTCCATGGACATCTATGTCCTCTGTGTCTTGAGTCCAGTCACATTGCTGCCCTCCCGTTCTGCTTCCTCTCATCCCTGCTTTCTGACTTTCCCCAGCTCTTCTCCCATTCTCAACTTGTGACGCATTAACAGATGCTCATAAAAGCAAACTGATTGAAAAGATTTCCTCTTAGCTTGCCGTGATGCTGTGTATTTTTCTCTCAAACTCCATTCGCACCAGATGACCCTAATTAAGGGCTCCACAACTAGCAACAATATGGCTGAAGATAAACATTTTGACAGTGACACAATGAGCTTCAGCAGACACTTCAGCTTCAGCTTCCAGTGTTTAATGTGTTCTTGCTTCAGGCTTCATGAGTGTCCCTGGCCAGGCCTACAGTTACCGAGCCGCAGATGAGTTTATTCCAGTTTTGCTGAGTCAGCCACACAGCACATGAATTAGTGCCTTTGCTCCTGACTCTTCATTTGTGACGGATTCCATGGGGATCTTTCTTAGAAGTACCGTTCCGATCTCTGAGATAACTCCTCTGAAATAATGAAAATGCTCCTTATTTCGCAATTCCAAACCGAATTTCCTGAAACAGATTCTATTTGCTTCTGTATCTTCTCATGATGAGTATGTTCTATTTCTCGGGTGCATCTGATTGCTTCAGTCATGTGACCTTTGCTTATTTAGTTTTTATTTAGAGATAAATCGTAGTACAGGCCCTTCTGGCACTTCAAGATGTGTCACACAGCAACCCACTAATTAAACCTGAGTCTAATCATGGGACAATTTACAATGACCAATGAATCTACTAATGGGTATCTGGGATTGTGGGAGGAAATCAGACCAGCCACTGGAAACCCACGCGCACACAGGAAGGAACGTACAAACTTACTAACAGAGGATACAGGAATTGAACTCTAAACTCTGACGCCCTGAGCTGTAATAGCTTCACGCTGACTGCTACGCTACCATGGCACTTCCATTAAGCTCCAGCAGCCTTTCCAAAAATCTTGTTAGGCACAGATGTGGCAATTCTGTTGAGATCCAGTCTGAACAACTAGGACTACTAGTTCTTTACTCCCAAAGAAAGTAGACAATGTTTTTCTTTGAGATGGAACTCATAGGCTCACCCCTCCAATGACTCAGATTCAGGTCTGACCTCTGATACTATCTGTGTGGAATTGGTATGTTCTCCCTGTGTGCCGTTACTCAAAGCTGTGTGGTTTCCTTCCACGTCACAAAGATGTGCAGGTTGGTGGGTTAATTGGCCACTAAACCTCCCCGAGGGTGAAGGAAATTGTTAGGATCTAAGGGAGGTTGAGGAGGATGTGTAGATTTTAAAATAGCATTAGTGTAAGTGTAAGTTAGATGATCAGCACAGATCCAATGGGCTGAAGGCCTGCCTCATGTTCTGTGTCTCCTGTGACATCTATCTAGGCATCTTCCTTTCGTCCATGTTCTTCAGTAGAACTGTAGAGCTTTGATCCCCACTTCCACTTTTCCTTGTGACCTTGTCACATTAACTGGCACTCTGCTCTCATGTGGTTCTTCATAGCCGGCACAATTAACTGTTCTGAACAATGGATCCGTTTTGCCCATAAGTTCAGTTTGCTCTGCTGTTGTCTGTCTCAGAGATGCTTTCCAGAATCAGAATGCTTCACTCTCTCTAAACTCCAATGCTCTTCCCAATGGCGTAGTGCACACGGCCAGCTTACTTTGTGGTTACTCCTGTTCAGCTCTGACTGCCTAGCCCTAGACAATGCCTCTGCTGGGATGGGTATCTTCACCCACCCACATCTCCCTCTTCCCCCCCCCCCACATTCCACTGTCCCATGACAAAGGCAAAGCAAGTGATTCTGGACAGAAAGACATGGCGGTTTACTTGTCATTTCTCACTGAAAAGTGAGAAATGAGGTTTATTGTTATTTAAATACGTACATGTATATAATATATTTAGAAACAAGATGCTTCTTCAAACCAGGGTGTAAAACATATAACACACATAACACCTGATAACATGAAGGCAGGGATAAAATCTACAGATGAATCACACATACATAACAAACTAAAGTGTATTAATATTAAATATGGTAAAGTACAGAACAGATTAACCAGTGACACTTAGAATACGACGCAGCTGGGAGTTCAGAAGCCTAATGACCCGGGGTAAGAAACTGTTTCCTATCCTGCCTGTTCTTGTTTTTATGCATCGTAATCTCCTGCCTGATGGTCGAAAGTCAAAGAGGATGCTGGATGGATGGGTGGGATCTTTAATAATACTAAGTGTCCCATGTGTGCAGCTCTCCTGATAAATGGCTTCCCTGTTCCCTTAAGCTAACAGTTCCCAACCTGGGGTCCGAGGACTCCTCATTTAATGGGTGGGGTCCATGGCATAACAAAGGTTAAGAACCCCTGTCTTTCCCTGTTTTCATTCAACATGGACAAAATGCTAGAGGAAATCAGCAGGCCAGGTGGCATCTGTGGAAAAGAGTATACAGTTGACATTTTGGGCCGAGACCCTTCATCAGGACTGGAAAAATAGATGAGAAGTTAGAGCAGGAAGGTGGGGGGGAGGGGAGGAAGAAGTACAGTGGGTCGGTGATAGGTGAAACCGGGAGAGGGGAAGAGGTGAAGTAAAGAGCTGGAAAGCTGATCAGAAATCTGACAGGAGAGGGTAGAAGATTGTGGAAGAAAGAGAAGGGGGAGGAGCACCAGAGGGAGCTGATGGGTAGGTAAGGAGATAAACTGAGAGAGGGAGATGTGAATGGGAATTGCAAAGGAATTTGGTGCATTTCTGGAAGGTCGAGAAATTGCTGTTAATGCCATCAGATTGGAGGCTACCCAGATGGAATTTAAAGTGTTGCTTCTGCAACCTCATTGCAGCAATAGAGGAGTCCATGGACAGACATGTCAGAATTTTTCCTTCTCCTACTCTTTGTAAAGTTTTTCATGAGCAAGTCTGCAGTGGGACATTGCATTTCATTAGCAGCTGGGCATCTGGGTGCCTTGCAGCATAGCATTGGTGAGAAATCTGCTGCACAACATCAGTGGGACAGTCATTGCAGACTCATTGAGGCCTTTCACCATGTTACGAACTCTTTCAGGAACAGAGCTCAGTGTCATCATTAGCTTCAGTAGCATCACATGTATTTTCTTGTTCCCAGGGAACCCAACTCTCAAGATCAGCCACATTTTGTTTGCTTCTGCAAATGTCCTATCTGGGTGCAATTGTTACAGTGGGCTGCTTTAAATGATTTAAATGCTCCATGTTTGCCTGATAGCAGTAACATAACTTCCAGTCTTATGTAGTCAGGTTACCCAGGGTTTCCCCATCTTTCTGGTTCCTGTAGTTAATTGCATTTCTACCACGTCCACTCTTCTGCTCAGATGAGCATATTCCAGTGAGGAAATGTGCATCGCTTGCTGCCATTAACGTCCCTGCAAGACTGCCCAATAAACCCATGTGTGCTCCTGGAACTGACTGAAATTGCCCTTGTTGTTATTCTTCAAGTGTAAAGACTTTTTAAAGAGTTTGGCTTCTAACCCCACTCTGACCTTTTACCTCTTCTCACCTGCCTAATAGTTCCCCCTGGGCCCCCTTCTCCTTCCCTTTCTCCTATGGTCCATTCTCCTCTCCTATTAGATTCCTTCTTCTCCAGCCATTGACCTTTCCCACCCACCTGGTTTCACCTATCACCTTCCAGTTAGCCTCCTTCCCCTTCCCCCACCTTTTTATTCTGACATCTTCCCTCTTCAGTCTCTGTCCAGAAACAGAGTCTCAGCCCGAACCATTGACTGTTTATTTATTTCCATAGATGTTGCTGACCTGCTCAGATCCTCCAACATTTTGTGTGCTCTGGATTTCCCGCATCTTCTCATGTTTATGATTTGGCCTGTATTATCCCATGCACTAATCTATCCCTTAGCAAGCTGTCCAGCAGCATTCCAAAATTATTCCGCTAAATCTTTCAGGCTGACAAAGTAATCCCCAATTTCCCTGTCTGGTATCTGGTTACAAGTACTGAACTTGTATTTCAGATGATACTGGGTCAAAGTATGCCTTTAACACTGCAGCTATTTTATCCAAATGCATTTTGTGGCGCTAACTGTCACGGATCATCGTTTAGAGTTGGAGGATCTTAGAACGTGATGGCATAGAAACAGGCCCTTTGGCTCATAAAGTCCATGTGAGCCATTGTTCTGCCTAGTCCTATCGATCTGCACCTGGACCATAGCTGTCCATGCCCCTCCCATTCATGTACCTATCCAAACACAAAAATACAACTGCAAATGCTGTGAATCAAAGAATACGTACACGACGCTGGAAGAGCTCAGCAGGCCAGGCAGCATCCGTGAGAAAAGAGTAGCCAACGTTTCCTGACGAAGGGTCTCAGTCCGAAACGTTGGCTACTCTTTTCTCATGGATGCTGCCTGACCTGCTGAGTTCTTCCAGTGTCATGCACCTATCCAAATTTCTCTTAAATGATGAAATCAAACCCACATCCACCTGGCATTTTGTTCCACATTCTCACCACCCTCTGAGTGAGAAAGTTCCCCCTCATGTTCAGTTTAAACATTTCACCTTACACTCTGAACCCATGACCTTTAGTTCTAGTCTCACCCAACCTTAGTGAAAAAAGCCTGCTAGCATTACCCTATCTATACTAGTCATAAATTTTTATACCTCTGTCAAATCTCCCTTCATTCTCCTATGCCCTATAAGATAAAATAGTAACCTACAACCTTTCTCTATAACTCAGGTCCTCAAGTCCTTGTAATTTTTCTTTGCACTCTTTTAAGCTTATTGACGGTTTTCCTTTACGTAGGTGTACAAATAGTGGTGGCATCCGTCGGTCTCGAGAGACCATGGATCTGTGCCTGGAGTTTCCAGGGCGCAGGCCTGGGCAGGGTTGTACGGGAGACCGGCAGTTCCCCAAGCTGAAAGCCTTTCCCTCTCCACACCACCGATGTTGTCCAAGGGAAGGGCACTAGGACCCATGCAGCTTGGCACCGGTGACGTCGCAGAGTTGTTAAGTGCCTTGCTCAAGGACACAAACACGCTGCCTCAGCTGAGGCTCAAACCAGTGACCTTCAGGTTACTAGTCTGATGCCTTGCCCACTAGGCCATGCGCCAATGCAGGTGTACAAAACTGCACACAATACTCCAAATTTGGGTTCATCAATGTCTTATATAATTTCAATATAATATCCTAACTCATGGAGGCCAGTGTACTGAAGATAGCACTTCTGTGACACCACTTTCAAGGAATTGAGGATCTGTATTCCCAGATCTGTCGATAATACTGCACTCTTCAGTGCCCTACTGCTCACCGTGTAAGTCCTGCTCTGGTTTGCCCTCCCAAAGGGCAACGTCTCACGCTTGTCTGAGTTAAATTCCACCTCCCATTTTTCAGCCCACTTTTCCAACTGGTCCAGATCCCGCTGCAAGCTTTGATAGGCTTCCTCACTGTCCAGTCATGGTGTCATGTGCAAATTTGCTGATCCATTTTACCATATTTACCAGATCGTTGATTATAGATGACAAACAACAATGAACCCAGCATCAATCCCTGTGGCAGACCACTAGACAAAGGCCTCTAGTCAGAGAGGCAACTATAGAAATATAAAATGACAGCACAATACAGGCCCTTCAGCCCACAAAGTTGTGGCAAGCATGGCCCTACCTTAGAAATTGCTAGGGTTACCCATAGCCCTCTATTTTGCTAAGCTCCATGTACCTAGCCAGGAGTCTCTTAAAAGACCCTATCATATCCGCCTCCACCACCATTGCCGGCAACCCATTCCACACTCTCACCACTCTGTGTAAAAAAAACAAACAACAAAAAAAAACTTAACCCTGACATCTCCTCTGTACCTATTCCCAAGCACCTTAAACCTGTGTCCTCTTGTGGCAGCCATTTCAGCCCTGGGGAAAAGCCTCCGACTATCCACACGATCAATGCCTTTCATCATCTTCTACAGGCCACCTCTCAGGTCACCTTTCATCCTCCGTCGCTCCAAGGAGAAAAGGCAGAGTTCACTCAACCTGTTTTCGTAAGGCATGCTCCCCAATCCAGGCAACGTCCTTGTAAATTTCCTCTGCACCTTTTCTATGGTTTCCACATCCTTCCTGTAGTGAGGCGACCAAAACTGAGCACAGTACTCCAAGTGGGATCTGACCAAGGTCCCATATAGTTGCAACATTACCTCTCGGCTCCTAAATTCAGTTCCACAATTGATGAAGGCCAATACACCTTATGACTTCTTAACCGTAGAGTCGACCTGCACAGCTGCATTGAGTATCCTATGGACTTGGACCCCAAGGTCCCTCTGATCCTCCACACTGCCAAGAGACTTACCATTAATACTATATTCTGCCATTATAAATGAACCACTTCACACTTATCTTCTACTACACTCTGGCTTCTCTTCTGAAGCCAATGTCTAATCTAGTTTACTACCTCAGCCTGAATGCCAAACAATTGAACCATCTTAACCAGACTCCAATTTGAGATGATGTCAAAGGCTTTGTTAAAGTCCATGTTGATAACGTCCATTACCTTTCCTTTATCAACCTTCCTGGTAATTTCCTCATAAACTCTACAGACATGACCTACCATGCATAAAGCCACTGACCATCCCTAATCAGTCCCTGTGTATCCCAAAATGCTTATATAGCCAGTCCCTTAGAATACTTTACAATATCATATCAACTACCAATTATCAGGCTCACCAGCCTATAATTTCCTGGTTTATTCTTAGTCTTTCATAAACAATGGAACAACATTAGCTATCCTCCAACCCTCTGACACCACACCCATGGCTAAGGATGTTTTAGTACCTCTGCAAGGCCCCCTACAGTTTCTGCATTAACCTCAAAGTCTATTGAAAACCAAGGTTCCCTAAACCTGTTAGCCATACCCTTTATTCTGACAAGAACTAACAATCTCTGTACTCCTAAAATTTTACTTTGACGGCTTCCCACTTACCAAACACACTTTAGCAGAAAACAACCTGTTCCTACCCACATTTGCCAGATCCTTTCTGATACCATCAAAATGGGCCTTTCTCCAAATTAGAATCTCAACCCGTGGGCCAGACCTATCCTTCTGCATAATTATCTTGAAACTAATGGCATTATGATCACTAGATCCAACAACTGGTCTGTCCTGCCTGAGCACTTCTGTGACATTTTCCTTGACGAGTAATGCCACTTTATCATGCCTGAATCAACAGAATCCCGGAATATTGAGCTGCCAGTCCTGCTCCTCCTGCAACCAATTCTCACTAATGGTTACAATGTCATTTAGAGGGTGAACTGCATTGGATAGTATAATTAAGGATTAACTACAATGAAAAACTGTCTTCAGAAAATAAAACCTGTATGCAATTTAACTTTCAACTGATACTTCATGGCTAGTGAAACCAATCGTTGAGTGTGGGACATTGGTACAGTCCCATTGAAACTATATCGTTTGTACTTGGGCAAACACAATGGATATTAGTACATTAGTCCTGCTATTAGTAAATTGATAAAGATGTATTCCTGCCACCTAAGGCACAGTTCAGGACAGATTTATTTTGTCACTTATCCTTTGGGTTAGTTGTATATTCATGACACTATCTCCAAACACTAACAAAAGGGGTATATTTTGGATGTCTGGGTTTTGGAACAGACACGTATTGAATATTCAAAGAATTCTGCTTGTTGGGATGTACTGCCACTAATATGTTGCTAATATGTAATTTAGTAAATTTAGCTAGCTATATTTCAAATGTTAAGTAAAGTAGGTAATTATAGCAATTGAAACTGCAGTTAATTATTTATTGTTATCTTTGTGCAACAAGGTATTTGTGTCAGGAGAGTCCAAGAGAATCTCACTCTCCTGACAAAATACTTCATCACCTTCCCCAGTTTAGCTTTCAGTCGGTCCCAACACTAACCAATTTTCTAAGTCATGTGGAAGTGTCAGTACTTGTCTCCATTAGCAATACAGTTATTTTCTCTGCTTGTAGCTAGCTGAACCTTGTTCTTAATTATTGTTTCTTGTGGCCCATAACGTGGTAATAGGCTTTGAAGGACATGTGTAGGTTCTCCAAGAAAATACTAAACTTTATCATATTTCCATTATGTCTCACGTAGGTCATTTTTGCCATTCATTTGTAACAACTAGATATAAACCACCACAGGGCAAGTGTTCTCTAAGCATCCATAGAGTTATGAATTTGTTACGGCTGTCAGCTAGCCTAACGTTATAATTATTAAAGCCTTGTAGTTGGTCAGAGTTCTCAACAGCGCCTGTAGGAGATTTGCCTATTTGAAACATGGATCAGTCCTGTTGCCTGGAGACTTTGGGGAACTGGATTCTGCCCTGCCAATCTATGGCACTGGTATCTATGAGAAAGTTGTGAGCATCGAATGGGACAGCAAGATGCAATATTTTCTGTTAGTAATTTTAAAAAGTAAAGATTGCTATTTTGGAGTTATGCAGATGTTTTCGGTTAAGTTCATGTTTTACTCTCACAGATACCAGACCTGTTCCACCTTTGACACCCTTAACTGTTCAGACCTCATCTTCTTTAAGCTTATCTCTACCTTTTGAAGAGTCTTTAACCTAAATTGTTAAATTGTTCTCTTTGCATAGATGTTGGCTGACTTCATGAGTGTTTCAAGAATTTTCTGCTGTTGTTTCTTTTTAATTTGTTGTCTGTCTTTATAATTTTTCTATTTTCAACAATTGGGTGTCCTTGGTAGTTTCTGATATCTGCTGCCAGTGTTGGTCTTATTGCTGATCTACTTCCCTTCTTGTTCTTGTCTTACTAAGAAGGATTTTTGCTTTTGAAAGTAGGAATGGTTTTCTTGCTTCTGAGGAGCATCCACTCATCCTTGTCTTGTTCTATGTAGTTTCTTGGCCATGGTTTCCAGCAAATGTGAGACGTTCTGTCCTAATCTTGGACATTTGCCTCATTCATTTTCAGTTCCTATCTGCTGGATATCTCAATTTCAT
This sequence comes from Hypanus sabinus, assembly GCF_030144855.1. Taxonomy (NCBI): domain Eukaryota; kingdom Metazoa; phylum Chordata; class Chondrichthyes; order Myliobatiformes; family Dasyatidae; genus Hypanus; species Hypanus sabinus. The sequence continues at coordinate 51,031,641 of NC_082708.1, read as the reverse complement.
TGGTCATAACTAATAGCTGTTTGTTCTGAAGAATAATAAAGAACATACAGTCAAGGCATCCCTCCATCACTTGTGCTACGGTGAGGGTTCCAGGTGTAGTCCCCATTTGTTCATCTCTGTCAATGACTTCACCATCTGCTGCAAAGACATTTCCACCAGGTTTCCTGTTCACTGTTAATTTCCATGAGCCTACAGTTGAAATGAAAATAACCAACACAGTGATAAAGTCATGTATTTAGGTATTCCAAGGCAGAATTTCCAAAACTTTTCCAATTTCCTATCCTAACATTAATGGAAATGACAGAAATGTGTTTCCATTGACCAGCCACCAAAAACAACCACAGCAGATTGGGAGAGCCAGAGCTGACACTGATCCAACTTCAAGCTCATGGGTGACAATCATGGTTCCTGTCGGAAAGGTTTCTGGGTAGACTACCACAAGGCCTGGGCCAGCCGAGCATTGAGGCAGGCTTTACACATTAGTGCAAACAAGATCCTCAAATGTTCCTGCAGAGAACATTTGAAGAGAATTTTCTTGCAATGACTTTTGGATATTTTGATCTTAAAATCAGTAAATATTATTTTCATCAGCTTTTCTGGCTCAGTAATATATATAGCATTATCTTACCATGGGGCACAATGGTAGCATAGTGATTATGCTGGCCCCGTTACAGTTCAGGGTGTCGGTTCAATACCGGTGCTGTCTCTAAAGAGTTTGTGCGTCCTCCTTTTGAACACATGGGTTTCTTCCAACTACTCCAGTTTCCTTCTATATTCCAAAGACACACCAGTTAGTAGGTTATGTGGCTGATATAAATGGTCCTTTGATTAGGCTAGGGTTAAACCAGTGGGTTGCTGGATGGGTTAGAGGACCTGTTTCGCACTGTATTTCAAAGTAAGTACCATAAAAATAAATATATCTTTATGTCCCTGAGAAAAGTGTTGAATATGGAGCAAATAAGTGGAGATTAACTTCAGTTTCTTGTGCCTTTGGTGGAATCTAATGGATTCATACAGCTTGGAAACAGACCCCCAGCCCAATGAATCTGCATTAACCTTCAAGCATCGTTTGCACTAATGCTATCCAGTCCCAACATTCCATTCCCTTCCCTCAGTTTCTGCAGCTCAGCCACACACAAGTGGCCTATTACAATGGCCAGATAAAGTACTGCACTTATTTTGAATGGGGGAGGAAATGCACACAGTCACATGGGAGTGTGCAAACTCCACGGGGACGGCATCTGAAGCCAGGATTGAACCCAGATGGCCAGAGCTGTAAAGGCAGCAGCTCTACTTGCACCACTGTCCGAATTTGGTCTACTGTCACCATGGCTTTGATGTTCAGAAGGGGTTGTCGGATGAGTCTCAGCTAACCGACCATCTGTCCTCGAAGAGAAAGTCAGGAAATTCCCAGTGCCATCCCAGGCAAGTGGCAGAGATCTTTGAAATATGAGCCTGTTGGCTTTACTCAGGGTGATAGAAAACTCATTTCCAGCTTAGCCTCTTATCAGTGTTCTAGTCATTGACTGTCAACTAGCCAGCCCATTCAAGGTGAGATGATGTAATGTGAAGCTGGGCCATTGAGCTACATACAGTTGTCCCATAGTCAGTTCCACCAAGCATCAGCAGCCAAGGTCAGGCTTCGGACCTGGGGAAGCAGAGGATGGATGAAGAAGTAATTGTGAGAGTGCAGTCACAAACAAGAGATGCTGGAAATCCAAAGCAACACACACAAAATGCTGGAGGAACTCAGCAGCCTGGCAGCATCCATGGAAAAAAGTAAACGGTCCTCTTCCTTTCCAGTCCTGATGAAGGGTCTCGGAACAAAATGTTGACTGTTTACCCTTTTCCATAAATGTTGCCTGGCCTGCTGAGTTCCTCCAGCATTTTGTGTCTGTTAGTTGTAAGAGTGATGAGTTGGTGTTCCAGTGCAAAAGGCTATGAGTTATGATCTGTTTAGGACTGTTTATTTTAGTGGAGTTTTTTTTGTTAAGGATCCTCATCATCTGGGACATGCCCTCCTCTTGTTACTACCATCATGGGGGAGTTACACGAGTGTGAAAATTTGTGCCCAAACAGCTTCTTCCTCTGTGTCATTAGATTTGTGAATGGTCTATGAAGATTATGCCATCATTTTTTTTTTGCAGTATTCATTTATTTTGTAATTGGTAGTAAATTTTGACTTTGCATTCCCACAAAACAGCAAATGAAATATCATATAAGACAGCAATAATAAATATGGGTCTGATTTTTGATAGTCTCTGTCTAGTGCTGCTGTGCGCTATAGAGTAACCACCAATGTTCGTCATGCTTTTCTGCATCCAGCACTGCAAGGGTCTTCACCATTGTTTCAAGTGTTTTAGCATTTAGAAGTACTGCTACCACAGTGCCTTCTTTTATATAACTGTGGGTGTCAGGTTGTGAGATTATGTAAATAACTCCTGCTCCAGCTTGGAAGGAGCCCCAGTCCCTAGAAATCCATGTCCTTAGGGAGAAAAGTCCATCTCCCCCCCCATCCTCACCACATTCTACAGAGAATGTATCGAGAGCATCCTGAGCAGCTGCATCACTGTCTGGTTCGGAAATTGCACCATCTCAGATCACAAGACCCTGCAGCGGATAGTGAGGTCAGCTGAGAAGATCATCGGGGTCTCTCTTCCCGCCATCACGGACGTTTACACTACACACTGCATCCGCAAAGGAAACAGCATTATGAAGGACCCCACGCACCCCTCATACAATTGCTTCTCCCTCCTGCCATCTGGCAAAAGGTACCAAAGCATTCGGGCTCTTACAACCAGACTGTGCAACAGTTTCTTCCCCAAGCCATCAGGCTCCTGTTACGTAATCCCGTAACTGGATCACTTACCAGCAAAGATAGAGAGGTCCGTTGAAGTCTGATGGTACTACTTTTAAAAGTCTTTATTTGTAAAGGGGCACAAAAATAAGACATTCAGATAAAATACGTCGTCAATACTCAATCTAAAAACACGAGTATAATAATAATCATCAATTAAGCAATAGCTCTATCGTTTGTCTAGGGGATATTGTATTGTCCGATGGAAAGATAAAAGTCCCTGTCCTTTCAAGCTGCAGCTTTTGGGTTTAAGAGAGACGGTTTTAAACTTGCCCGGGTCTTTTATGAGGCCACTCCGTTGCGTTGGAGAGTTGGTTCCCCGTTGTTAGTTCCAAGTCATTTTCCGTGGTACCAGCCACCAGCCCCCAGGCAAGGGAACCAAACGCATGTGGCTTCCTTCAAATGGCTTCCCGCTATTACGGGATCGCTAGCGTTTCTTCTGGTGCGTCTGAATGTTCCCCCAGACCCTCTTTTATACTTCCTCATGGGGTCTCAGATGTCAATCAGGTTGGGATGATGCAATCCCTCTCTCAACCAGCCCACTTTGCCCGAGGGCTTGCACGTAGCATAGTCCCCCGATCCACAAACGTGGTCTCCAGGAGACAATGGCCAGGTCTCTCTCATTTCCTGGGTCCTCTGAGCCAACCCAATAATGCTCTTGCGATTCTCACAAAGGAGGGGGCTCCCCCGCCCCTTCGGCCCCTCAGAGCTGTGGTGCATTCATAACACTCCTCAATACTCAGAGTCCAGACTGACGTCTACATCATTTATTATTATATTGTAATTTGTCCTCCACTGTGCCTATTGATTGTTTCTTATTTATTGTATTGCCCTGCACTGTTTTGTGCACTTTATGAAGTCCTGTGCAGGTCTGTAGTCTAGTGCAGTTTTTATATTGTTTTATGTAGTCTAGTGTAGCCTTATGTTGACTCACATACTCTAGTGTAGTTTTGTGTTGTTTCATATAGCATCAGGGTCCTAGAGGAACATTGTTTCGTTTTTACTGTGTACTGTACCAGCAGTTTATGGTGGAAATGACAATAAAAGCAACTTGAACTTAAACTTAACATCAACACAGCCATTAGCTTGCTATGAGGATGGCAGTTGTGTCTGGTGCAGGCTGCAGGTTTCAGAGACTGAAGTAAGGACAGCCAATTCATTGATGAATGCTAAGGTCCAGCTGAAGGAATTGCTGCCTGAACATCCTGGCTGAATAAGCTCTCCAGCAGACGGCCATATTGCCCTCCACCCTCTGCATCTACCAACTTGTCCTTCTCTGCGACCTCTGCTCACTATCATAGACGTCCAGGGCTTTGAAAGCATCGAACAGTACATAACTCCTGTATACTGTCAGCTCTTGAAAAGCTGGAACACCAGTCCCCCTGGACTATGAAACCACGTGCACACTTGTACAATTCTATCAACATGCAGCAACTATCAATCAATAACAATCCTGAAGGCTGATCTCAGTCCCTTTGAACAATCCCTGCACCTCAGCACACTCACATCTGCAAGATCAATGGGAGAACTGGCTTTAAAACCTGACTCGTGCCATGATCTGTTTGCTTGACATACTTTTGAAGTTTGTTAGTCTCTCTCTCTCTCCCTCCCCCTCTCCCCCCTCTCCCCCCCCTCCCCCCCCTCTCCCCCCTCTCTCTCTCTCTCTCTCTCTCTCTCTCCCTCCCCCTCTCCCCCTCTCCCCCCTCCCCCCCTCTCCCCCCCCTCTCTCTCTCTCTCTCTCTCTCTCTCTCCCTCCCCCTCTCCGCCTCTCCCCCCCTCCCCCCCCTCCCCCCCTCTCTCTCTCTCTCTCTCTCTCTCTCTCTCCCTCCCCCTCTCCCCCTCTCCCCCCCTCCCCCCCCTCTCCCCCCCCTCTCTCTCTCTCTCTCTCTCTCTCTCTCTCTCTCCTTCCCCCTCTCCCCCTCTCCCCCCCTCCCCCCCTCTCCCCCTCTCTCTCTCTCTCTCTCTCTCTCTCTCCCCCTCTCCCCCTCTCCCCCCCCCTCCCCCCCTCTCCCCCTCTCCCCTCTCTCTCTCTCTCTCTCTCTCTCTCTCTCTCTCTCTCCCTCCCCCTCTCCCCCTCTCCCCCCTCCCCCCTCTCCCCCTCTCTCTCTCTCTCTCTCTCTCTCTCTCTCTCTCTCTCTCTCTCTCTCTCTCTCTCTCTCTCTCTCGTAGTCCACCACAACTGAACCATGGATGGTCTCTAGAATTGTACTGGCTCCTGTAGCTCCCATATTACACACACTCCAGAACCAACATGCATCTAAGTGCATGAAGTAAATATACCTTCTGCATGAAATACAAACTGGCTGATGTTCATGATATTCTATTAGCTGCTGCACAGAGCCAAAGTTGTTATTTCTAGCAGTGCTGACTTAACCAAGGCCTCAATGGTGCACTGAAATGCTCTGGTGTTGCTAACTCTAGCTTGAGCCTGAGAGGACTATGCTCCAGACTGCACCTGCTAAGCTATGAGGCTGTCCTTTACTTTGAGAACTCATCAGGAGTACAGGGTATTGACATCTCCGCTACACTAGCCTCTCCATATTCACAACCCTGGGAGAGGGAGGAGCCATTTCAGAATCAGAATCAGGTTTAATATCACTGGCATACATTGTGAAATTTGCTAATGTTACAGCAGCAGTATGATGAAATACATGATAAATATAGAGGAAAACATCTGAGTTACAGTAAGATTGTCTATTAAATAGTTAAAATAAGTAGTGCAAAATAAGACAGAAATAAAAAAAGTAGTGAGGTAATGTTCATAGATTCAATGTCCATTCAGAAATCAGATGGCAGAGGGAAAGAAGCTGTTCCTGAATTAATTAGTGTATGCCTCAGGCTTCTGTACCTCCTTCCCGATGGTAACAATGAGAAAAGGGTATTTCCCAGGTGATGAGGGTCCTTAATAATGCACGCTGCCTTCCTAAGACACTGCTCCTTGAAGATGTCTTGGAGGCTAGGAACCATGATGGAGCTGACTAATTTTACAAGCTTCTGCTACTTCCCTTGATCTTGTGCAGTAGCCCCCCCCCCATCCTGCCCCCCGCTCCCCACCGTACCAGACAGTGATGCAGCCAGTCTGAACTCACTTAGTTGTCAGCTAACTGTGACTGTGCACCATTTCCTTTCATCTCTCATTTTCACTGAAGAGCTCCAGCTTTTGCTACTGGTTGTGCAAATCCCCTGGTGTAATACAGTGGCAGTGGCTTGAAAGTGCCTCTGATAGTGAACTGACTCTGAATCTCTATCAATGAAATGGCTCAGTATGAAGGAGAATGTTTAGCAAGTAACTAGAACAGGAGTCTGGTTGTTCCGATGTTTCTGGCATTAGCCATATGTATTTTTGTCAGTGATTTTTGCCACTGTTTCAGGGCATAGATAACAGTCTGCAGAAGGATGGAGTCTGACCTTCCTCATACTTCCCACGTCTCTGTATTCAGCTTGATGCAGTGTTGACAGTCTCAGCACGGACTGACTAGGTCAGATATATTTGAATGAAGCCGCTGAGCTGAACTACAATAGAAGTCAGCAGCATTGCACCCAATAGGGGTCTAAAACTTGTCAGCATTATTACTAGATATGACATTCCTCTCTCTGCCAATTTAACGCAGGAAATTTGTTTATCTGAATTAGTCAATCCTTCCGTTTGAGTAAGCTGTCAGTGGAATGTAATCTGTGGGTCATGTTATTTGCTGATTTTCGTTTTGAGTGATCTCTGGGCTCGAGGTGAGTGATTTCTGGGCTGTAGAGATCTGAGCCAATTTTCCGTTTGTATTTATTGAGTTTGGATTATGTAGTAATGATCTGCCTAGAAAGAGAAGTAGGTTTAACAACATACTTGCATTGTCATGCAGACAACGATTCTAAAAAAGGCTGATTCCACCTTTTGCATTCTTCCTGAGTGATCACGACAAATGTCCCTGATCCTTTTTTTAACCACTGACCCTGGAAACAATGCACCTCTGGCTGCAGTGGTGAAATGGCTGCCCCACTAGCCACGTTCAACCACCTACCTGCAGTTGGCATCTGGGGGACCATTTCTTTCCTATCTCAACCAAGCTGAGGAATATTTCTGTAAGAACCAAGCAGACAGTTTTCACAAAGCACATTTACACGGATCTATTCCTGACCACGCGGAGCCTCTGCAGACAGATTCATAAAGTTGCAAATGTAGCTTTTATCCTCACAATTGCAGTGTTGTTATAACTGATAGTTAAAGCCATCATGGAGAAAGTTTATAACGCCAGCCGTCCTAACACATTCTGGAAGTCTGCTGCATACTGTCAGTATCTTTTAAAGGTTTCATACTATTGTCCTCAAACTGGGAAGGGCAATCCACTCAGATTTGGAAAATCTTTTTTTTTAGGTAACTTGTACTTGAGAGATAAGCCACAAATGTGTAAGAGGAGCAACCACTTCAAACTGAGGTACAGTAGACATTTAATAAGATGATTGCTTAATAATTCCACTACATCTGGGACTTGACCAATATTTAAACCTTTATGGAAACTGGGACAAAGCAACCACTCAGTGACTAAGATGTATGGTTACTGTCACTAGGTCTGTACTCCAAGGGAAAGAAGTAACTTCAAACCTTCATTGACTCCTACTTTAGAAATCCCTTTGCAATGTAGTATTCACTTAGCTAGACAGTTTAGGCCAGAGGCTAATAACAGGTTTGTTTGTATACATCTCTTAGGTGGCTTCAGTTAATCTGTTTGTACTCAGTATTGTATGCTTGACAGTATACTCTGCCTAGTGTAAACATCAACACGTTAAAGTGTAAGAAAGTTTTCCGTGAGTCTCCCTCATGGGTTCACTGAAGCTTTGAAGTAGTGATCTTCCCATTCAGTGAGGAGTGCTGGTGAACATGATGGTAAGTACGGTTAATTAACTTCTCATCAAACAGCAAGTGTAGTTTGTGTACAATTGCATAAAATTCACTTGTGTTTAAAGCAATGAGCCTGTAATATCAAATGTCCTGCCATAAATGAAAAATAAAGACCTAGAGTACTGACAACAGTTTAGGTTTGGATGTAAAGTGTCCTCCTACTCTGCTCTGCCACATAGCTATGCTGACCAAGCAAAGCAAGGTCACTTTGTTTGTAATGTTATTTGTTCAGTTGATTGGTAGGTGGGGCTTATTCTGGATACCTTACTTTTACTTTCACAAGATCCTGTCACCCTGCTGGCCCACGCCATTGAGGATGGAGTCAGCACTTTGCACAAAGCTGACAACTACGTATCCTCAGAAGGGAAGTTGAGGCTTGCCTCTTGAGTCAGAAGGAAGCACAGATGGTTCACCACAGGCAGGAAGTCTTGGGCCATTAGGTGAACCACAGATCTGCCAGAAACTCAGCAAGAACTGGTGGTGATGCAGACAGTGAAGAAGGTCATCGAAAGACAGCACAATAGATCCGTTATAAAAGATCAAAGTTCAAAGTAAATGTCATTATCAGAGTACAGATATGTCACCATATACAACCCCAGATTAATTTTATTGTGGTCATACTCAGCAAATCCATAGAACAGTAACTGTAACAGGATCAATGAAAGATCAACTAGAGTGCAGGAGACAACCAATACAAATGAAAATATAAATAAATTGCAATAAATAATGAGAATATGAGATAACAAAATGGAGTCCTTAAAGTGAGATCTTTGATTGTGGGAACATCTCAATGGTTGGACAAGTGAGTGTAGTTGTCCCCTTTGTTCAAGAGCCTGATGGTTGTATCTGCTCATGAACCTGGTGGTCTGAGTCCTGAGGCTCTTGCACCTTTGACCTATGGCAGTAGTGACGAAAGAGCATGGCCTGGGTGGCAGGGATCTCCGATGATGGATGCTGCTTTCCTACGACAACATTAATATAGATATGGTCAATGTTTGGGAGTGCTTTACCTGTGCTATACTGGACTGAATCCACTACCTTTTGTAGGATTTTCCAGGACTCAAGATCCATTTATTATCAAAGAATGTGTAAATTATCGAGTTTCCATGCAGGCAGTGATGCAGCCAGTCAATACACTGTCCACTACACATCTATAGAGGCTTGTCACAGTTTTAGATGCCATGCCAAATCTCTGCAGACTCCCAAGAAAGTAGAGGTGCTGGCGTGCTTTCTTTGCAATTGTATTTACGTGCTGGATCCAGGACAGGAACACTGGAATAGTAACACCAAGGAATTTAAAGTTGCTCACCCTCTCCCCCGATCCTCCGATGAGGCATTGCTAGGAGTACAGAACATAAGAATCAGGAAGTGAAGTTTAGTTATGTTGCACTTACAATATTGGATGCAATTATTGTCATCCCCTCGCAGGAAGGTTAGAGAGGATTTAGAAGGGGTGCAGACTAGATTAGAGGGTGCTAGCTACAAGGAAGGGTTGGACAAACTGAGGTTGCTTTTTTCTGGAGCATCAGAGGCTGAGGGGAGACCTGACTGAAGTTTATACAAAGATGAGAAGCGTTGATAGTTTAGACAGCCAGAGTTGTTATCTCAGGGTGGAAATGGCTAATACAAGAGGGCAGAGCTTTTAAGGTCGGGGGGGGGGGGGTGGGGGGAAGTTAAAAAGCAATGTACAGGAAAGGCAGCAACACCTCAGTGGAGACCAACCATCGTAGAAGTGGATGACTCCGACGTTGGAAACCAGTGTAGATTCCTTTTCCCAGGTATTACCCTTCTCTTTAAGTTTAAGGGGAACACGGGGGAAACTTCTTCACTCAGAGGGTTGTGACAGTGGGGAATGAGCTGCCAGCGCAAGTGATGCATGAAGGCTCAAGTTCAGTATTTATGAGAAGTGTGGATAGGTACATGGATGGCAGGGGTATGGAGGTCTATGGTCCCAATTCAGATTGATGGGAGCAGGTAGCTTAAATGGCTTGTCACGGACTAGATGGGATGAATACTCTGTTTCTATGCTGAATTTTTCTATGACTCTGTGACAAGCTTTTAAATCCTATTCAGTGTTACTGCCCTGACAATTGTTTTGAAGGCTCCTTCATCTCAATCAAGGACTGGGACATCTCTCATCAATTCTTTGTACCGTTCACCATCCATATTCCCATTCCCACTCTATTTCCTTCAACCTTATACATACAAAGACGGAGAAGGAGGCTATTTGGCCCATTGGATCCATGCTGCCTTTTAGTCTCATTCCTCTTCTCAATAACTAAGGGGTGTAGATGCGGTGAATTGTTCATTATTCCTTCCATGAAAACATTCAAATGCTTTATCTATGACTATCAAAATTAATTGCTCTCCTAGGATTGCCCTAGAGTACAAAAGTAGCCCCCCATGTTTTTCTCTTTTGTAAACCCTCTCCCTAAAATTTTTGCTCTGAGCTCCTCTACTTCATTAACAATTGCAAAGAGATATTTCTCTCATTAATGGAGAGATTCTCTCCAGAGAGTTTTGAAGATTCAAAGTATATTTATTATCAAAGTGTGTATTTACAACCCTGAGATTCATCTTCAGGCAGCCACAAAGTAACACTATAGAACCTGGTTAAAGAAAAACCCCGCACAACAAAAGCCATCAAACAACCAATGCGCAAAAAAAAGAACAAATTGAGCAAACAAAAAAGAGCAAATAGCGCATAGAACATGAAACATCAAACCTCAGAAACAGAGTCCACCTCCACGGGTCACCGAGGTGAGTGAGGCCTGTTCAGTGGCCCTGTGCCACAGCCACAGTCAGTCAGTTCAACGCTGTGTCAACGGCTGCGGGCCACAGCCGCTGAGCCAGCTCCGTGCCGAAGTGCCTCAGTCAAATCGTGCAGGTATTTAAAAAGATTCAGCAAAGACGCATGGAACTCGACCTGCAGAGCCCCCAAAGTGAGCCATAGCCACAATTGCTGCTGAGGATATTAAACACCGAAATGCAGACACCCCGAAAGTGAGTCCACAGGCGCGAGCTGCTGAGCAACTGAATGTTGAGGATTACGAATCAAACCTTGCAGCCTGGGACCGCGACGTTGAGTACCTGTTCATTTTCCGTTCTCATCCTCGACGCCTTATCCGGCGTGGAGTAATGGAGACTACCCCGGGTTAGCATCCACCATATGAATCAATGGCCACTCTCCCCGTCCTTTCCGAATCCCCCGGAGATCATCAGTGTGCCACGTTTAGTCAGCTCGAAAATACATCCTTAAGGTGGAAGTGACAGTCTGCACGCGATCGCAGTTCAGCAGAGGAAGAATATTTAGACGAAGAGTAACTAGTAGTTTTGTGAGCTGTCTGCAGGATGTCACAGTTGGTTGCAGGAGTCGGCGAGGGAGAAGGAGAGAAAAGTAAGAAGCAATCTGAGCTATTGATACGGATGGACATCTGATACAGCCAGTGAAAGTGAGCTCCTTGGAGTTTTGATTAGCCTACCTTCATGTTGTATATTTCATGTAGGAGCATTCTGTTGGTGACTGGGCTTTCAGATCTAAGCTGTGGCATTTCCTTCTTCAATGCATTTGCCTATCTTTCTGCTCCTTAAAACCTACCTGTGTGACAAAGCTTTTGGGGATCCACCCAGACATGCTGCTTAATGTCACATATATTCAATAACCTTTCTGAAAGTGGATTGGGATGGCTTGTTAACTTAGAAGGCAAGAAGGAAATATCTTTTGTGTTTTTTTTTACAGTGGTGAAAAGGATTACCGGCCCTTAGGAGGGAGCATGTATTGTGTGAAATGCATCTCATAGATTAAAGACTGGCATTTTAAGTAATACAACCATGTGACAACAAGAGCCAGCTGGTAACCAGAAGGTGCCATAAACTGCCTTGAACATTTACTGAGCATTTGCTCACTTGTGGACATGTTGGAAAAGATGCTTTCAATCTCTTTAAATTTTACAATGTGCCTTTGAAAAACACAAATTCCTTGTAAAGGCATCAATATGTACTTACTATATGTTTAACAAGCTATTCCTTTATCGCAATCAAATCGACCATCGCACACTCGCTGATGTATTCCAAATACAATAGCTATTTAGAGTCAGTGTAGCATTGTATAGAGATCCCAGAGGTTACCACATTTGGATGAAGAATTAATTACTTCTGGCATTGCTAATTCCTCTGCTGTATTTGCTGTAATATAGCTCACTGCTGTTACGTGTAGCATGATTATACAGAGGGCAGATGGATCTGCGGACAGTACTCCAGAGTAAGCCAGTGCTCTTTTGTACATCAGGTGTTGATTGGAACGGAAAATGAGTTAAAAATAAATCACAAACAAGAGTAAATCTGCAGATGCTGGAAATCCAAAGCAACACACACAAAATGCTGGATGAACTCAGCAGACCAAGCAGCACCTATTTCAAGGTCCTGATGAAGGGTCTCGGCCCAAAACGTCAAATGTTTGCTCTTTTCCATGGATGCTGCCTGGCCTGCTGAGTTCCTCCAGCACTTTGTGTGTGTTGCTAAAAATAAATCTCTTCTTTTATTATGGTGAGTGTTCACATCCCTCAACTTCATAAGTGATTACAAAGGTGAAAGAGTTAATATTGCACCAGATTGCACAATATAATATGAAGAATAAAGATTTTAACACATTGATAACCCAGCTTGAACTCTGTGTTTGTGTGTGTGTGAGAGAGCGAGATATTAAAATGGAATAACTTAGCTAGTGAGGCAGCATCTGTGGAAAGATTTTTATACATAATGAGAGTATTTTTGATCTGAATCTCAATACCTGTACATGTAGGGAAAGCAGGGGTATTGGATAAGTATGTGGAGATTGAGGGATTGGAGATTAATAAGATTGTAATGCTAGGGACTTGATGGATCAAATGACTACCTTCTCTGCCATTTCCACCCTGTAATTCTCTGCTCCTCTTCCTCAATGTCCAACTGAATCAGTAATAAATTCTTTCTCAAAGACCGGCTTTTAGCATCTCCAGTTCCCAGTGCAGTTTGATGCTGCTGCAATGTGCTGTAGCTGAGATTCAATGCAGTCTCTACTGTGCAGTAATATGTCAAAGGTTTGACTTGCCTGAGGCTGGCACAGAACCATCTATAACGTGCTTTCTGCTATCAGTTCTCAAAATGAGATTTTGTTCCTGACACTGCATTTTTGCAAACATAGAATAAATAGATATTTGGTAATTAAATCATGAAGATACGTCGTATTTTTAATTGATATATTAATCACGGAATCAGATAAAATCTCCTGATTATTGTCATTTGGCTGAGATAATTTGTCATTTTTAGCTTGTGACCTTCCTTAAGGTGTCCTTTACTTGAAAAATCTTGTATTTTAATCCAAAATATGATCTTTGGTTTGTTCTTTTATTTTGTCAAAACACACCTTCTTTCAGTCACACTTGAACACATCTTGAGGTTTATGAGATGGATCCAGTTTTGCATGTTTTTACTACTTTGTGTCAGTGTTTAGAGCCAGGAAGATGCCTGATCTATTATGCATGTTATAATCATAACTCCTTTCACACAGGAAATGGTTAAAGTTATCCACAAATTAAACCTGCTTCAGCCACAATCATTGCGTTATGCACTAATTGACTGGTGGAAAGAGAATAAAGAATGAAAACTTGGCAGCCCTAATTCAGTGAGCCTCACTCGTTTCCGTTTAAGCTAGTAGCTGGTGAATCGTTGGTGTGTAGCAGATGTGTGAAGAAGGGGAGCATTGGCAGGGACAACAACGCCACACTCATTTCATGAGAATGATGAACACTGGAGGTATCCAAGATTCATTTTCTCCTGAATAAACCTTGTCCTTGTGATATCGGACAAAGTAAAATCAAAATATGATTGTTTAGAAATTCAGCCCTGGTTGGTCATGTATGGGAGTAACACACATTGTATTCTGCCTCCAAAACATCATGGAATTGAATGCTTAGAGGTAAATTACAAAGTCCTGATGTAGCAAAGAATGTATTTAACAACACTGACTGAGGATATATGATGGTACATTTGTTTCAACAATTTAGATTTCCTCAAGGAGGGCTGCATGGCATAAAAAGACTGTTTTCTTGTTCAGATGATCTCCTAAACAATGTATCCCACTCCTTAAAAGATAGATGGATCTCAATTAGAGACCTCCAAACACTGTCATCTACCAGCAACCAAAAGGTGCAATTTCCTTAAATTAAGTTTGTTTTGTGACCTAATACAGGGTACTCCATCCTGCAGTCGATTATGGAGAAAGCAGGGCAGAACGGCTGGCAAGTGAGCGCAATCTGTATTGAGAATTTCAATGATGCCAGCTACCGACGGCTTTTAGAAGACCTGGAAAGGAAACAGGAAAAGAGATTTGTGGTAGACTGTGAAGTAGAGAGGCTCCACAACATTATGGAACAGGTAATGCCATTGATTGCAATCAAATATTAATCATTCATTTCTCATCTCAATAACATCACTGTTTGTTGTGGAAATCCCTACTGTGGAGAAACTATTTAGCTGGAACCCTGATTACATCTTCCCTTCAGCAAGTTCTTGCTAGTAGTACTTACCTTTGAGATTGCAGTGGGTTTTCAACATCAAACTCAAAGCTAAAATAAGATTAGGATAGATGAAATTATTCTGAGAATACTGTGGTGTTGTACAGAACAAAGGATGTTCATACTTTGAAAACTGAAAAGATAACGGCAAAGCTGAAGGATCAAGGTCTGATGTTATTTTTCAATTTGGCATTTGTTCATCCTTGAATATCAGTTGCAACCTCATTCAATGTAAAGCATCCGCCATATCCAAAGCAGTTTCTTCTCATTGAGTAAACGTATGCATTGTTTTCAAAACATTCTGTTTCCTGTCAATGTAAAGTATTGAATCTTAACCAAACTTGACAAGTTGCTGTCATGCATCAATCTGTGGAATTCTTGAAAAATTGGTACAAATGAAAGCAATAACATTGCTGACAGTGAATACATTTTATTTGCAGACTTATTAGACTGAGACCTAGCAATGTCAAAACATTCGTACTCTGGGGTACTTTGCAGTAACGATTGAAGTAAAAGAAATTCCAGTAGCAGTGGAACTTACCTGCACACATCCACTGGCTTCAAATCAGTGGCAGATCACAGAATTATTTTTAACCCTGGTCAATAAAAATATGCGAGTAATACTGACTTTAGGCAATAGTGCAAAGCAAATAGGAATAGCCCATTTTTCTGTAAGTCAAGGTGAAGCCAGGAATTCCACGGGACTACCAGCGAAGAGGCAAAAGGGTGGCGAGCCCAAAATACACAAGAAGCCAGTGTCCGAGCAGGGCAGAGTTTGTAGCAGATAGAGTTGCAGGAGGTTAAAGATCTTGAGAGATTCACGTAGAAGAGTGAGAATGTTATACCTGAGGTGTTGAGGGAATCAGGGCCTGATGCTGGTCGTAGTGAATTGGTTTGTAAGATTATTGGCCTGATGGAATTCTGAGTACTAGAATTTAAAATGAGTTAATATCTATGGTGTGGAAAAGGGGAAGCTGGTGGGGGGGGGGGTGGGGAGCATGAGAAAAGTTGAATCTGGAAGTGATCATGAATTGAATTTGGAATGATCATGCGTGAGGAGTTTATCAGTATGACTGGTGTAGGGAGAAAGACAATTTTAGTGAAAGTAGGCATTTTTTTTTGCGATGGTGAAGCTTTGGAGTTGAGGTTTAATAGGACAGAGCTGTATAAAGTCTCAGTTCTGTCTATCGCAAGGCCAAGAGGTAAGGCATAATCATTGGCAAAGGAATTAAATTTGTGACTGGAACTGGCATGATGGAATCTATCAAGAAATTTCAACTTTTACATGCCTATAGGTTGTGTTGGACTGTTAGCTGACTACATAGTCATTAGGAGACCTGGAAATTGGAGTTGGGACCATGGGAGGAAAAGTTGACCCTCTGACTGTGGACGATGTCTGAAAGACACAAGGTGTAAGTGAGGAAGTGGTTCGTGCCTAGTGGCAAGCATAGATCCTTGGGAAAATTGAGAGAGAAATTAAGAGTTACTCATAGCTGGTTCACGATGGAGCCGAGTTACAGCCTTCACTTGAGCTGGACAGTAAAGAGATGTTGGAAGAGAGTGAACTGATCACATTCGTCAAAGATTGCTGAAAGATCAAACATGATGGGGCAGGTTTGGAAGTAACACAACAATCTTACTTACTCCCCATTCCGAACAGTGGAATCTTTGCTTCCCCTGCAAAGCTCAGCTGTTTTACGGTGCAGTGGTCCAAATGATATCCCTGTTCCAATGTTTCTGACTCACTTTGTTATAAGCTGTTTGCCAAAAGCAGCTTCTGGTCGGACTCCTGCATAATGCAGAAATAAATTCTTCAAGTTGCTTGTCTCATTTGCAAATTATACACAGCAATGTGAGCACATGCAAATATTTGACTTTGAGTACTGGAAGACATCACTCACTATGTTACATCACCCCATTCCATTTATAAACGTCCTGCCTCGTTTTGCTATTCAAATTTATTTGTTTGGTATTGTAAACATATTTACTATTTATTTATAAACAAGTGATTATATTAGGTACCTTTTAAAGCACAAATTAAGTATTAACATTCCTGTGGTTACAATAATTATTGTTATGACGTGTAATAAACAACAAATCATATCTGACATCAGGAGTGAACCTTACATTATATTAAAAACATTAGAAGCATTAATGATGATTACAAATGACCACCTACTGTATTAGGTAATGATGATTATCAGCTCTCACTGTATGAGCTGATGATAGCTTAAACATCTGAGTCTATTAAACTTTGATGGAGAAGCTTGAAGATAATTGTTGCTCCTTTATAATGTTACTGACACTGGAAGCACTGAGTCTCTGAATAGCATTTCTGATAGGCATGTGCAACATAAACAGGGTGAATTCAGGGAAGACTATCTGTTTGGAAGAAGCCTCCATTGCTATTGTCCTGGGATATAAAGATGACAGTTCGAAAGAAGTCTGCCAGCTGACTTCCATGGTTGAGAATAAGTAATGAGGTTCGGCGGTGGAAATGGAATCTCACTGATTTCGCTTTTACATCCACTGAAAGCCAACACAAGATCACCTCTCAGTCACAGAGAATCAGACTCTCCATTTGATTGCAAATGCTGCTGTCTTTGCCTTCACAAATTCTATGATCCAGGCTGGATCAACCACAAAGTTCGTGGGTTAGGTAACAGTAAAGTGTTTTCCTTCCGGCCATGATCACACCCAAAATGTTTGGGAAGTAGGCCAACCTTCACCAATTAAAACATTTAAGTTATTAGATCCAGTCTGATAAGAAAGCAAAGTCTGTCTGTAAACCAGGCAGGAAATGGTGATACAGGAAGTGATGATTTAGAAAGTGGGTGATTCTGTATTTTTGAATAGACATTGTGATGGGACTTGGGCAGGTCGAGCATTGATGCATGGCTGTTTTTTTTGAGAGGAGAAGCAGAACATTTCTGAGGGTCATTCACATGAAGACAAGTACCGTACATATTCCCTGAGAGACGAACTCTGTTGATTTTCTGTCTGCTCTGACATTCAGAGGGATTGGTGGTGGGGTGCCAGTGTCCCATTGTTTTGCAGTGTCTGTACTGGAAAAGTAACCCCTGAAAGTTTGAAGTTCAAAGTGCATTTATTATCAAAGTATGTATACTATATACATAGTTGAGAAACCCAATAGAGCCCATTAAAAAAGAAGAAACCATCAAACACCCAATGTGCAGGAAAAATATCATGAGCTCATACCAGATCAGACCTGATGCGAGTCCTGCAACTCCATTCTTGTGTTTACTGGTGTTTCTGTTATTTTCAATAAAACATTTTTCAAAAGTTTAGAACACATTGCACTTTTTAATAGTATGATTAATTTTTAATACTTTTTGAATGATTCTAACTGTCAGATGCATTCACAAATTTTCTATGTCTTTTGACACTTATGACAGCCAGTCAGCCTGGGGCCTTGACTTATTTGACTGTCAAAGCAATTTTTAAGGCTGGAGCTGCTATATTTCACTTTTCTGCCAATCACAAGCCAGCTCAGGGGAGCATGATACCGCTCCAGGTAAGAGTAGGTAGAAGAGTAGCAAGTAGCAAGTAGCTCACCAGTCACTTGGGCAAACTACGTGTACCTCCCCGGGAAATGAATCTGGCACACAACCATCGAGGATATTCTGCAGAGATAAAACAATAAAAACATGGACTAAAGCAAAAGAAGCATTACTGATGCAAACTAAAGACCTAGTAGTCTAAAATCTTTCATGAAAGTCATGTGTGTGTGATTAAATTGGATTGTAAGCAAATACATTTAAAGAAAAGCAACCTGATCTAGTGCTTGGGATTGCTCCAGAAGATAAGGTACAAAAGTAAGTTGGAAGTTTGCTGAGCAAAAACTTTTTCTGTTTATTGTGAATTCATTTCAACTGAGTTTGCACCTGTCTGTTATAAAATAGCACTTAATTCTGCACAATCCAGAACTGAATTGCATAATCAGTTAAACTCTACTTGTGTCAGCTGCAGCCTGTTTGCCACTGTAGTAGTTAAATGAATTAAACTGAGATGCAGAAAAGAAGATGACATCATTCAAAGGATTAAGTTGAATTCGTAAATTGACATGTGGCTTCTTCTCAATGGATTTATTGTCCCTTTTGAGAATAGACCTTCTGGAAATCAAACAGAGACTTATGTTTACTTGTCCCTTGGTCCTCATTGTGAAAATAAGTCTGGAATGTGATTTGACTTTGCCAAATGCAAGAAGTGTAGATTTTCACATTATGCAACAATGTAAAATTGGAATCAGTTAATAACCCTTTTCCGTCTTTTCCATTGACTTTTGAAAATAAAATATAAAATGGCTTGCAGATTCATTTTGCACTAATTATGTAGAATAATTCCACTTACAATGATGTTTTGAAAAATTAAAGCACGATAAAACTAAAATGGTTTATAGCTATGAACTTTTGCATAAATCAAAATAGTACAAAGGGCATTGATTAAACAGTAAGATTGTTGAGAGATTACTTTAGCTTTTTTCAATGGCATTTCCTTCTTGATGACTTTGTTCCATCGACCCTACATTCACCAATGGAATTGTTTTTTTTTATCTTCTATTGGGCCCAGCAAGCTTTTTGCCTTTGAGTTCAGGCTTGACATTTAACTTTTTACCTTGCAGATAGAGATGGTCCTGAATAACTAGGTTAGAATTTCAGGCCTTTAACAGAAACTCAGGTTGCAGTTTCAGGTTGGAGTAATTTTACTGAAAATTGTTCTTGAATTTTGATCCTAACCACTTCCTGTTGGTGTTGGTAAATACTTCCTGTTTACCAACACATATTGACCAGTTCGTTTATTTGATGGCCCATGGCATCTAGAAATGTTTTAAATTTGTCTCGCTCACCGCCCTGCTGCTTTGCATTCTTACAAACACAAATAACAACCATCACATTGAAGAAATATGCCTCACCTAGTCAAGAGTGGAAATTTAGTGGGACAGAACATGGGTTATAGAGCTGGAAATACATATTAAACATTTCAGTTGACTTTTTGATACCATCTCAGCCATGTCAGCAGTCGTACTGTGCTCCAGGGACAGGAGTACAAATATGAAATTGCGAATGTTGGAAGTATTCCACAGGTCAGGCTGAAAGGAGAGAGAGAATGTAGAGAGATAGGGAATTAAAAGTTTCAGAGGGGATATTTCACCTCCAATAAGCTACTAAATTTAAAAGGTCTTTGAAAAATAACTCATTGTTCTACACAGATGTTGCCTGATCTGTAAAGTACTTCCAGCACTTTCTGGTCTATTCCAGATTTTCATCCTCTACTATTTTGATTTTGGACTTCAGTGCAGATTTTATGTAAATGTAACTGAGGTGCCATCTTTATATGGGAGGTTAAGCCTGCCGACTCTTCCAAGTGAATGTAAAAGTTCCCATGCAGTTATATGAAGAATGGCAGGAGAATATTTTATTTCACCAAAACAAAGTTGCTGTCAGATCACTGGCAGGTGGTAAGGGTGGGCTCCCTCACGTCCACCCCTCTGCCTCTCAACACAGGGGCCCCACAGGACCGTGTTCTGAGTCCCTTCCTTTACTCCCTGTACACCCATAACTGTACACCCACAGCTCTAAGTTGGTAATTAAATTTCCCCGACAATACTACATTGACTGGCCTAATCTCAAACAATAACGAGGTGGCCTTCAGGGAAGAAGTCATCTCTCTGACACAGTGGTGTCAAGAAAACAATCTCTCCCTCAAAAACAAAAACAAAAACAAAGGAGCTGGTTGTGGATTACAGGAGGAATGGAGACAGGCTTACCCCTATTGACATCAATGGATCTGGGGTTGAGAGGGTGAACAGCTTTAAGCTCCTTAGCATCTATATCACCGAGGATCTCACATGGTCTGTACATACCAACTGTGTGGTGAGAAAGGCACAACAGCGTCTCTTTCACCTCAGACAGTTGAGGAAGTTTGGTCTGGGCCCCCAGATCCTAAGAACCTTTGACAGGGGGACAATTGAGAGCATCCTGACTGGCTGCATTACTGCCTGTTATGGGAACTGTACCTCCCTTAATCACAGGACTGTAGAGAGTGGTGTGGACAGCCCAGCACATCTGCAGTTGTGAACTTCCCATGATTCAGGACATTTACAAAGACAGGTGTGAAAAAAGGACCTGAAGGATCATTGGGGACCCAAGTCAATCCAACCACGGTCTGTTCCAGCTGCTACCATCCAGGAAACGGTACCACAGCATAAAAGCCAGGACCAACAGGCTGTGGGACAGCGTCTTCCACCAGGCCATCAGACTGATTAACTCACACTGATTTGAGTGTATTGCTGTTACATTGACTGTTCAATTTATTATAAATTACTATGATTGCACATTTAGACGGCAATGTATCGTAAAGATTTTACTCATGTATGTGAAGGATCTAAGAAATAGTCAATTCAATTCAAAGCTTCTTACTGATAGTAAGCTTATTGATTTAATAGATAATTGTGAGATCTTGCTGACTGGAAGTTGGTGTTGGTTTCAGAAGTACCTCATTGAAAATAAATAACCAGGGAATGCCACAAGAATGTGCAAGATTTCTTTATAGACTGAGAAAAGCTTGCATTCATTGCCATTTTCTTTGCTACACTTCTTTTTCTAAGAGAAAATGACCTGTAACTAAAATCACAACTTACCTTGGTGTTTGAAAGTGCGAGTTTTCCCTCTATGCTCTCTGGCCTTACATCAAGAGATCTCTGTTCATGAGGAATGGCAGACTATACATAACTGGATGCTACTTCTGTAATCTTCTCTCATGCTTGCAGGCCCTACAGAGTATGTGAACTACTTATGTAGAACATCCACAAAATCTATCAGGCCACCTTATGGGGACTACGTCTCCTCAGATCCTACCCCTTGGAGTCTGGTGCTAGAAAGCGGCTTCAAGTGGGTTAACTTCAAAGAAAAAAATGGGTTGTTCACTAAGAACCTCCTTTATATTTCCACGTGCTCAACACTATCCTAGCAATTCACAAACAGCTGAACACAACATTCCCCCCCTCCACCACCATACTCCCAGTTAATCCTTGAAATCCCAATAACATACTGATGAAGTAAGTGGAGGAAAAGCCATTGGCCGTGTTAAATGTGTAAGTTCTCTTCCATTGCATATGTTGCCTTGGGCCTTATCTGCACTAGAATTTTATAGCAGTGAGCACTTGAGAGAAACTATTGTTAGCTGCCAAGGCACATATGCTTAAATGTTTTTCCAGGCAAGTAAACTTGTCGAGAAATTGTCTTCCATTCTTCCCTCTGTTTATTCCGTTTTCCATTTCTTTTCATACTGAAGTGGTGTTGCTCTTGCGGCATGTTCTCGTTGTATGCTGTGAGTTAGTTGCAGAGGCAGACGCTAATAAACATTTGGAGAATTAATTAATTTAATGAAGTATTTGACTTAAATGAAAAATTTAAGTTCATGAACCTCTAAACTAACTGGACTTATCCAACTATCCAGTTTACAGTCTCATTTGATCATGTGATCAGCGGCTGTCCAACAGGTAATCTATTTGACCTGAGCTGTCATGAGAACCACCTCCGATTTAGATGATAGACCAAGGAGCAAGATTCAGCCATTAGGCCCATCAGGTCTTCTTCACCATGCCATCATGTCTGATTTATTATCTCTCTCAACCCCATTCTTCTGCCTTCTCTCCATAACCTTTGATGCCCCGACTAATCAAGAACCGAAAAAACTCTGCTCTAATATACACAATGACTCGGCCTCCATAGCCGTCTGTGGCAATGAATTCCATAGATTCACTGCCCTCTAGCTGAAGAAATTCCCCCTCATCTCTGTTTTAAATAAAAATCCCTCTATTCTGAGGCTGTACCCTCTTGTCCTAGACTCCCCCACAATGGGAAACATCCTCTCCACATCCACTCTATCTAGGCCTTTCAATATTTCATAGGTTTCATATAGGTGATCCCAACATTCTTCTAAGCTGCAGCAAATACAGGTCCGGAGCCATCAAATGGTGCTCAAACACTGAAACTTTCCTTCCTGGAATCATTGCTGTAAACCTCCTCTGAACCCTCTCCATTGCTAGCACATCTTTTCTTAGACGAGGGGCCCAAAACTGCTCACAATACTCGAAATGCCATCTGACCAGTGCCATATAAAGCCTCAGCATCACACCCTTGCTCTCCTACTCTAGTCCTCTCGAAATAATTGCTGACATTGCATTTGACTTACTTATCACTGACTCAAACTGCAAGTTAACCTTTCGGGAATCCTGCACAAGGACTCCCAAGTCTCGTTGCACCTCTGAATTTTGTATTTTCTCCCCATTTAGAAAATAGTCTACACCTTTACTCTTTTTACTAAAGTGCATGACTATACGCTTCCCAACACTATATTCCCTCTGTCGCTTCCTTCCTATTCTCCCAACCTGTGTCAAGTCCTTCTGCAGACTCCCTGCTCCTCCATCTATCTTTGTATCGTCCACAACCTTGTCCACAAAGCCATCAATTCCAATATCCAAATCGTTGATATGTAATATGAAAGGAAGTGGTCCCAACACCAACCCCTGCGAAACACTGTTGATCACCAGCAGCCAAACAGAATAAGCCCTTGTTATTCTGACTCTTTGCCTCCTTCCAGTCAGCCAATCTTCTACCCCTACTAGTAGCACAGACTTTTATCGTGTTTAACAACATCATGAGTGGCACCTTGTCAGAGGCCTTCTGAAAATCCAAGTAAACAACATCCACTGAACTTCCTTTGTCTATCCTAACAACACACACAAAATGCTGGTGAAACACAGCAGGCCAGGCAGCATCTATAACGGGAAGCACCGTCGACGTTTCGGGCCGACACCCTTAGTCAGGACCTTTGTCTATCCTGCTTGTTTTTTCTTCAAAGTATTACAACAGATTTGGCAAGCAAGATTTCCCCTTAAAGTCTTGCTGACTTTGTCCTATTTTATCATGTGCCTTCTAGTTCCCCAAAACTTGAGCCTCAATAATAGACTTCAAAATCTTCACAACTACTGAAGTCAGGCTAACTGGCCTGTAACTTCCTATCCTCTACCTCCCTCACTTCTTAAAGAGTGGAGTGACTTTTGAACTTTTCTAGTCACGTAGAACCATTCCACAATCTAGTGATTCATGAAAGATCATTTCTAATGCCTCTGAAGTTTCTTCAGCTACTTTTTTTCGGAACATTGGGGTGTAGTCTGTCTGGTCCAGGTGATTTATCTACTTTCAGACCTTTCAGCTTTCCAAGCACCTTCTCCTTAGTCGTAGCAACTACACTCACTTCTGCCTCCTGACACTCTTGAATTTCAGGCGCACTACTAGCATCTTCCACCGCAAAGTCTAACACAAAATACTTATTAAGTTTGTCCACCATTTCATTTTAAACATAGAAAACCTACGGCACAATACAGGCCCTTCCGCCCACAAATTTGTGCCGAACATGTCCCTACCTTAGAAATTACTAGGGTTACCCTTAACCCTCTATTTTTCTAAGCTCCATGTACCTATCCAGGAGTCTCTTAAAAGACCCTATCATATCCGCCTCAACCACCATTGCCGGCAGCCCATTCCACACACTCACCATTCTCTGTGTAAAAAAACTTACCCCTGGCATCTCCTCTGTACCTATTTCCAAGCACCTTAAAACTGTGCCCTCTTGTGGCAGCCATTTCAGCCCTGGGAAAAAGCCTCTGACTATCCACACGATCAATGACTCTTATCATCTTGTACACCTCTATCAGGTCACCTCTCATCCTCCATCACTACAAGGAGAAAAGACCGAATTCACTCAACCTGTCTTCATAAGGCACACTCCCCAATCCAGGCAACATCCTTGTAAATCTCCTCCGCACCCTTTCTGTGGTTTCCAGTTAAGGTATTGGAGTCCCCCTGACTGGGTGAACCAGTTTTCAAGTGCCATGTTAGTGCTGGGTGAGTGTCCTTTTGAATCTGCTGATAAATTCCAGTGTTGGAGGCTTGTCCTTTGTCAGTTACCTCTCATCTGGCCCTGTAGGGTGGAGGGAAGCCCTCTTCCCAGAAATGATAACACAAGCATGCTGGGTGGATCTAAACCTTGGCAAGTGTGTTCTAAACATCCAGCCTACTTCCTTATCAACACACACAAAATGTTGGAGAAACTCAGCAGGTCAGACAGCAGCTATGGAAATGAATAGATAGTCCGCATTTTGGGCTGAAACTCTTCTGCAGGACTAATTGGCCCATAAACGCAAAGCACACTGCAGATGCTGTGGTCATTAATTCCTTTCTTCTGCCTCCCTCCCTATTTCTCTGACTTTCCCCATGATAAAAGTCCAGGACAGTTGTGTTTTCCTCCTAATCAGTTTGAAAAGAAACATTTTTCTCCTCTGCATACTGGAAAGAAATAGCTGATTATGGTCATGGGCCTATGTAACTTCAGAGCTGCTCGCTTGTGAAAAGGTGCTTGTATGCAGAGTGTCAAGAAGAGGATTGTTTTGACTTGTGGGCCAAGTGTATTAATCTGCATAGTCCCCTTTAATTCAGCATTTCTCAGTGCAATATTATCATAGGATATTTCAGCTTTACTTCTGGTTCGGAGCCCTGCTTCCCCTGACCGAGTCTGCTTTGCACACATCAAGAGACAGAACAGCTGAGCCTAACCGATTTGGACTGCAGCATCAGCCACTATGTTTCTCAGTCCCTTCCCCCCACCCCACCAAACTGGCCATAAAAGCAGTCAGCCGGTTATTTCTGGATGCATTGGCAAGGAGTGGGATCGATGTTAACTGTAGAATGATAAGAGAATATAATTAACAAAGCCATCAACGTTGCTGAGTGGTGGAAATGACATTTCTAATCAGCAAGAGTGGCATAGATTTCGAAGCCATTGAAACATATGGAGCCATGCTCATTTTCAAAAGTGACACATGGTCCAATAGGTCACTATTTTATAGAAAAGTGAGAAGCGACTGACATTTGGAAGGTCTGTAATTAATCCATCTGACATGGCATTAATGGGATATAAAATAGATTTTGCAGTAATAATAAAACGACTTGTCTCATTCTATCTCAGGCCCCAGAGGTCAGAGGGGAAAAATGGACCACCACGCCTCTGCGGCTCTGTATAACGGATAGATACATACATCAAATGGACATTCTGTGTCAGGGCAGAAAAGTGCACTATAGTGCCTGAGTGTTCTCCACCCATCACGCAGCCCAGAAGCAGGTTTCAGACAATCACGTCCATTCTGACTGTCAACTACTTACCTGTACTCAGCGTATTTACCAGCACCTGGTCCATGACCAGTGGTGCCCACTCTGCAATAGGGGTGAATACAGATTCCTGCTCCAGGGGCTGCTCTTGTAGGGGAGTTTGAGCCTGCAAAGTGACCTAAGAGAGGAGTGACATTTATTAATTGCTCTCGGCCAACCCCTGAGGTAAGCACTTTCCTCATTCCCTCAGCTTATTAAAGTATTTTCAGAAAGCTGAGTAGGGAACCCACAGTCAGGGCATGCATGAGAGTGGTTAGAGCTTCAGGGCTTAACGTGGATGTAATTTTCTTGGAAATTATGCAATTGGGAATAGCCCCTGCCAGCTAATGGGATGTAGTGGGGATCTGGAAGATTCTCCTTCAATTTTCAGCCTGAAGAACACCATGGAATAGAGAGCTCAATCCCAAATTCAAATTCCATTTGCCAAAATGAAACACCAAATATCAGACATCCTTCATTCATAACTTAAAGCATTCTTGTTTAGCAGTTACTAATATTAAATGTTGAATTGTGTTACTCCATGCTGATGAATAATGTCTGCATATTTTCTTTTTGTTTAGATTGTAAGTGTCGGAAAACACGTCAGAGGCTACCATTACATCCTAGCGAACTTGGTGAGCACTGGATTATTATCTACCTATTCAGTAGCAGGGTCTTCTAGCTTCATCTTAAAAGTTCAGTCTCAACAAAGTTTGGTTTATGATTTCCTCCTTTTGGATGTCCTGCTGGAGTAGTTGAAGGGAGATTGCCAAAGAGCTAAAGCTGTGGTTTTGACATGGCCCAACTATAAATAGGTATTTGGCATTACATTGTAGAAAACAGTGAGGAAAGAAGAAATAGATATAATAGAAAAATACAGGATGCAGAAGGACATTGTGGCAATGTTTTATATATATATAAAGTTCCCTGAAAAATGTAAGGCTTCATGAAAAAATTCACATATAAAACAAATACCTTATTAGCATTTTAAGTATATAATGGAAATATAGTGATTAATAGAGTATCAATCCAAGAAACAGACTGATAATCCAAAATTTGAGTTCAGGTACCACCAAAACAACTGGTAAATTTAAATTCAATTAAATTGGATCAATTTCAGAATGTTAAAAAGATCTATTTACAGGAATGGTCAGCATGAAACTACTGGATTGACATTTTAAAAAAAACAGCCTGATTCCATAATGTCCTGGAGGGAAAGCAGCCTACTGTACTGTTCACATCTGACTCCAGAGCTACAGCAATAATCCAGCCTGTACCCTGAAATGTCTCAAAGGGACACCAAGTTCTAAGGTCAATGAACACTTGCATTGACAAGGCAAATATCTAATGAATAAATTTTTAAAAAGCAGTACCAGAATAAACAGGTATTAATAAGCTTTTATTAGTCGCTGATGGAGTTATATTTATAGAGTTAGCTAAGAATGCCCAATTAGAGAAAGACTTTTTGTGCCAAAAAGAATGACCATTCCACACATTAACACCAGAGTATGTAAGAAGCAATTCAAAATACTTGCCCCTTTTTCTCTAGAGTAATAAAGTCATGATGAGATAAACACTTTTAAAATTGCATGGGTTAGATAAATTCACTTTGAAAACATAGTTGCTTCACATATTTGAATAGAAAAACGAAGAGGGAGGGAGAACCACATTTGGATCACCTCTTGCTGTTCTGAAGCAACTACCATGATTCAGTACATGTTTTCCTGACAGCTCACTGTCTTTAATTAGTTAATGTTTTCTTCCTTCACGGCAATCAAACAAGGTCATACTCCTTTCCGTAATTACCACATTTCAATGCTGGTCAGTTGGTGCCAGCAACATCTTTCACCAGAATCTGTTCTCCGGCAGGTGAAGCAAGGTCTGTGTCACACCACACCTGCAGTTCTTGGGCCATGTGCAAGGTCCCCATTTTTCATGCTTACTCTTACTTGGCCAGCTTAGGTCAAGGATGAATTTAATCTTGCAATGGCTCCACATACTAAAGAGATCATGTATTCAGGCTTGTCCTGTACCCCTGTCGAACTGCTTTCGTTTGGGACCTTTGCACACTGACAACCAATGCACTCAACACACAAAGGATGGGAGAAGAGAATACTGTATCGATTGACAGATTGAATCCAAAGGCTCTCTGCATTATTTTTGTGGGCAAAACTGAAACATCTGATTGTTCTTGCCTTACATAATGAAGAAGAATTAATGTTAAGGATCTGAAAATACTCCTACAAAAGGCTGGACGAAGCCAGGTCTGAATGAGAGTTTATTGATAATGGTCAACTGGCCAACGTCATCTGCTTGTCTCCCATGTGGTTCTTGTAGCCACAGTAATCTCCTATACTCGGGCAAATCTAGATGAGCTGGAGACTCTGCTTTTGTGGCTGGATCAGATCACAAGCAGCAAAACAGATCTCAGATAGCAAGCCTTAAAGCCCCCCCCCCCCAGCCACCTCAACGCCTTTGAACAGATCATGCTGTGGTAGTTTTGTCTACCCTTACTTTGAAAAAGTAAGAAATAGTATATTTAATTAACATAATTAACTAATACAGTCATAGAGTCATGGAATTGTAAAGAAGTACAGCACAAAAACAGGGCCTTTGGCCTATCTAGACCATGCCAAAAACATTTAAACTACCTACTCCCGTCGACCTGCACTGGGACTTTCATATCCCTACCATCTATGTACCTGTCAAACTTCTCTTAAACGTTGAAATCGAGCTTGCGTGGACAACTTGTGCTGGCAGCTGATTCCACACTCTCACGATGCTCTGAGTGCAGAAGATTCTCCTCGTGTTCCCCTTAAGCTATGATCTCTTGTTGTAGTCCCCACATAATCTCAGTGTTTAAAAGCCTGATTGCATTTACCCTATCTAGAACCTCTCATAAATGCGTTTACCTCTATCACATTTCCTCTCAATCTTTTATATTCTAAGGAATAAAATGCTAACCTATTCAATCTTTCCCTATAACTCGGGTCCTCCAGACCTGGCAACATCCTTGTAAATTTTCTCTGTACTCTTTCAACCTTGTTTACATCTTTCCTGTAGGTAGGTGACCAAAGCTGCACCGAATACTCCAAATTACATCTCACCAATATCTTATACAACTTCAACATAACATCCAATCTCCTGTACTCAGTTCATTGATTTATGAAAGCCAAGTGCTTTCTTTATGACCCTATCTATCTGTGACACCACTTTCAATGGATTATGGACCTGTATACCCAGATCATTCTGTTCTACCACATTCCTCAGGGCCCGACCATTCACTGCATAAGACCCACCCTAGCTGGTCCTACTGAAGTGCAAAACCTCGAAATTGTCTGTATTAAATTCCATTAGTCATTTTTCAGCCCATTTTTCCAGCTGATGCAGATCCCTCTACAAGCCATGATAGCCTTCCTCACTGTCCACTGCACCCCCAATCTCAGAGTCTTCTGCAAATTTGCTGATCCAGTTAACCATATTATCATCCAAATGACAAATAACAACGGACCCAGCACCGCTCCCTGCAGCACGCCGCTAGTCACAGGCCTCCAGTCAGAGAGGCAACTACTACCTCTCTCTGGCTTCTGCCGCAAAGATTCAGAGGTTCAAATTATGCATGTACAATACAACTCTGATATTCGTCTTCTGCAGATAGTCATGAAATACTGAAAAACCAGGGGATTTGTTGAAAGAAAAGACATTAATCCCCCCCCACATGAAAAAGAAACAAAACTCTCAAGCCCAAAACCCCCCATCCCCACCCTCGCAGAATAAAACACTGACAATAGCATCAAATCCCCCAACCCTCCTGGCAGAAAAAATACAGCAACAATAACTTCAAATCCCCAATTCCCTCCCCCACAGCAAAATAACAGTGAGGATAACATCAAATCCATGACTTCCTCACTTGCAGAAAAGAAGAGTGACAATAGCATCAAAACCCCCAACTCCCCCCATACACAAGAACTAATCCACCCACTATCAGCCACAACAAGGAAAAAAACACCAAAAAACTAAAGGAGACCAATATAAAATACAGTCCAATAATCACATATATCTCAGAATATTGAAAACATCTTCGAGGAGAGCAGCCACATGAACTCTGTCCTTCCATGAAAAGTGAAGCCACGCTGGGTCCGAATGCTCCCATTCCAGCTTCTGACCATCATTGCCCTGGTAGCGATCACTGGGACTGGTCACTGAACCCCGATCTGCATTTGCCTCAATGCTTCCATCTCCCTCGATGCTTCAAAATGGAGTCTATCATGACCCCATGCCCCACTTCTGATCTTTTCCACAAGTCAGCTTGTGTTCTCGACCCTCTTTGGGACCCTAATCCATTGCCTAATCCAAGCCAATGTTGAAACCAATTTACTACCTCATCTTGAATGCTGGGCAACAGGACCTTTATGACCAGCCTCCTCTGCGGGACCTTACCAAAAATGCTTTGCTGAAGTCCATATGGACAACATCCACTGCCTTGCCTTCATCCACTTTCATGGTAACTTCCTTGAAAAACTCTCTAGGTTTAGTTAGATATGACCTACCACACACACAGTCACATTGACTATCCTTAATCAGTCCATGTCTATCCAAATATATACAGTCCTTGACAGTAACTTCCAATAACTTTCCCAAAACTGATGTCAAACTCACTGGCCTATAACTTCCTGGTGTATACGTAGAGTCTTTTAATATTTATACAACCTTCAATATTGAATTAGAAGGTTAATATTAATTAAAATAAATTAAGTTAAACTTAAATGCTTACAATTCATGTTCATGACATCTACCTCATTCAAGTAAATGGAGCAACTCCAGCTGGCCTATACTGTAGCTGAGCGGCCAGAAGAGAAATTTATCCA
This sequence comes from Hypanus sabinus, assembly GCF_030144855.1. NCBI lineage: Eukaryota > Metazoa > Chordata > Chondrichthyes > Myliobatiformes > Dasyatidae > Hypanus > Hypanus sabinus. The sequence continues at coordinate 51,001,240 of NC_082708.1, read as the reverse complement.
TCTCCTCAGCCCAGCATGATTAAGCTTCATTCCAGAACTTGGGGTTGAGTGTTATGACAATCTGGAAAAGGATGTTGCTACTGATTCTCCTCCAAATTGCCAGCAAGGGATACATACGTTTCAGCCATTTATTCCAGCAAAACCGAGGAAATCTTAGAATACTCCATTAGTTAAAGTGGGCAGATGAGTAAGAGCATTTTGCATAATGGTTCCTATTATAATTGCAGGGATTCAAGGATATCCCATTGGATAGATTCATGCATGGAGGAGCAAATGTAACAGGATTCCAAATCGTGGATTACAGTAGACCGGTTGTTACTAAATTCATGCAACGCTGGAAGAAGCTGGATCAGAGGGAGTTTCCTGGAACAGACAACGCTCAACTGAAGGTACAATTATAACCTTTTGAAAAGCAGCAATGACTCAAAATATCTGTGGGTTAGCATTTACCATGTTGATATTCTACTGATATGGTAACCATTGTCCTGTATCTTTAAATGATTTAAAGCCTCCAGGTGGCATACAGGGAACGTCATTGGCATATATTGTTGGCCATATAATTCCCAGGCAAAATTGTTTTCTAAATTTTACTCAGACATTTGAATCTCAGGACCTTTATTGAACTAAAGTTAAAATAGAATTGTGAAGTAATACACCTATTCTCTGTCATGCACTTTTCATAGTTTGTGAAACTTATGACACCTTGAAAAATGGTATGAAGAAGCAATTCTGTAGTTTTCTTTTCAATCAGCAAATTTCTGTTCAATCAGTCCTCAATGAGTAGCAGTGATGATCCTGTATTGACCAATTGTTCCCGCTTAAGACTTCTTTCCCCAAATTGCTGTACTATTGACCAAATAGAATTACTGTTTTCAGTTGTTGCTAGCAATGGTCTTGAGTCAATAGTAGGAAAGGGAGCATAGAGTATTCAAAGGTGAGAATATCTGTAGCAGAGTGATTGACTTGCAGTCTGAAGCTAATGTACTAATGACATTACAGTAGTATCAGAGCAGAATTAATTAATGTAGATTGGAAAAATATATCAAAAGGAAAGATAGTAGATAAGCAGGTATCTTATGGGACTCAGCAAAGATGTATTCCAGTGTGGAGAAAAATAATCCAGGACGTTAAGGATAGGATCAAATTGAAGGTAAGCATATAATGTAGTGAAGATCGGTTGTAGGGTTGAGTACTGGGAAAAATTTCAAAACTTGCAAAGGGTAGTTAATGATAAAACATGAGGGTAGACTACCAAATAATGTAAAAGGGGAAAGAGCTTCTTCAAGCATGTAAGAAGGAAGCGAGAAGCTGAAGTAAACATTGGTCCCTGAGAAGATGTGCTAGGAAAATAGAGAAACAATAATGGTTCTAAATAATTATTTAGGATCACCTTAGATAGTTGCAGCACCGCGACTTGGGGAAGGGGTGGAAGTGCTGGACAAACTAACAGGGTAAAAGCAGAGAAACAGAGAACCCCATCCTGATACCACTGTCATTGTTGACATTAGGGGTAATTTGCAGTAACCAATGAACTTACCATAAGCTCGTTTTTGGGATGTAGGAGGAAACTGAGTCACCTGGGGCAAAATCATGGACTGTCAGGAGAATGTGCAAGCTCCTCATAAATGGTCTGGAGATCAGGATTGAACCTGGATCTGTGAGGTTATTGTACCACCATGTTACTCTATATGATTCAAGTCAAGTCAAGTTACTTGTATTGTCATTTTGACCATAACTGCTGGTATAGTACACAGTAAAAATGAGACAACGTTTTTTCAAGACCATGATGAACGTGACACCGTACAAAAACTAGACTGAACTACGTAAAAAAACAACATAGAAAAAAAAAGCTACACTAGACTACAGACCTACCCAGGACTGCATAAAGTGCACAAAACAGTTCAGGCATTACAATAAATAATAAACAAGACAATAGGGCAGTAAGGTGTCAGTCCAGGCTCTGGGTATTGAGGAGTCTGATAGCTTGGGGGAAGAAACTGTTACATAATCTGGCCATGAGAGCCCGAATGCTTCGGAGCCTTTTCCCAGATGGCAGGAGGGAGAAGAGATTGTATGAAGGATGCATGGGGTCCTTCATAATGCCGTTTGCTTTGCAGATGCAGCGTGTAGTGTAAATGTCCGTAATGGCAAGAAGAGAGACCCTGATGATCTTCTCAGCTGACCTCACTATCCGCTGCGGGGTCTTGCGATCTGAGATGGTGCAATTTCCGAACCAGGCAGTGATGCATCTGCTCAGGACGCTCTCAATACAACCGCTGTAGAATGTGATGAGGATGGGGGGTGGGAGATGGACTTTCCTGAGCCTTCACAGAAAGTAGAGATACTGCTGGGCTTTCTTTGCTGTGGAGCTGGTGTTGAGGGACCAGGTGAGATTCTCCACCAGGTGAACACCAAGAAGTTTGGTGCTCTTTACGATCTCCACCGAGGAGCCGTCGATGTTCAGCAGGGAGTGGTCGCTCCGTGCCCTCCTGAAGTCAACAATCATCTCCTTTGTTCACATTCAGAGACAGGTTGTTGGCTCTGCACCAGTCCGTTAGCCGCTGCACCTCCTCTCTGTAAGCTGACTCGCCATTCTTGCTGATGAGACCCAACACGGTTCTGTCATCGGCAAACTTGATGATGTGGTTCGAGCTGAGTGATACTCTATCTATATTAATGATTTGGATGAAGGGACCATTGTTGTGGTCAAATTTGCTGATAATATAGCGATGGATGAGCTAGCAGGCTGTGAGAATGATGTAAAAAAGCCTGTAAAGGTAAAAAAGAGTGGACAAGAAGTCGTCATAAAAATGTGAAATTATCCATTTTGAAAAGGAGAAAGAAAAAGTGATTAATCATTTAGATGAAGCTATTCTATAAATCAAAGTGGTACAATAGGAACTTGCAAACAAAAAGTGAGTTTGCAGATGCAGCAAGGCTAATGGAATGTTGGCCTTACTGCAAGGGAGATGGCGGGAAGTTCTGACACAGGGTGCTGGTGAACATCATGTACCATTTTGAAGTCCAAATTTACGTAAGGCCATACATGTATTGGAGACAGTGCTGAGAAGGCTGACTAGGATATGTCTGACATATGAAGGAAGGTTGAATGGTTAGGCTAATACTTTTGGAAGATCAAAAGTTGATGCTGTATAGAAAAATCTGAAGCATTCACAGGCTAGGGGCCTCAGGGAGATAGCTATAAATAGGAAGGACATTTTCAACATAAGCGGTACTCCAATTAGGAAAGGGGTGAGGAAGAATTTCTTCTCGGAGTTTTATGACTTCTTGGAAATCTCTACCCCAGATAGGAGTGGAGGTGGATCCGTTACAGAGATTGACAAACACTTGTGCTACGAAAGAGTCGAGGCTTATGGCAATAGAATGGGAAAATGGTGCTTTGGCCACAGATTATTAAATTATAGTGCAGGCTGGAGGAGAGTTCACTGCAGAGTATGGGGGTGATAGGCTACGGGGGGTCAATGGAGCAAATAGGTCAGGATGTGACGACACCGGCTCTTGCTTGGGTTCAGTTGGGTCATGCAGGCAGACAAGCATAAATATTACTAAGTTTTTTTCTCATTTTGTATTTATGCTGTTTGTTGTCTTTTCCATCATTGTTGTTTGCAGTTTTTCACTGAGACTGTGTGTATTTGTTTTTCCTGAAAGTGCCCACAAGAAAATAAATTTCAGGGTAATATATGGTAACGGACATGTACTTAGATAATAAATTTATTTTGAATTTTCAAACAACCAAAGCACTAAAGCAATGTTCCAGTCATGGGTTTAAGTCCCACCGCAGCAGCTGAGAATTTAATAATAATGATAATAATAAATACTTTATCGATTCCGAGTGGTAAATTCTTTCATTACAGCACCAACATTTAAAAACACACTTAGCAGTGTGCAGACTTAACTAATAATAAAGTACAGAATGATAATATACACAATAATAATGTTCCAATGTGCAAAATAATGAATCAGCGACTATCGTACAATGTTGTGTGTTCTGTCGCACAGAGATCAATTGTTGTATATGCATAATGCATTTGGTAGGAAAGATTTTCTGTGACGATTCTTGTGACAGTGGAGCTGAATGAGCTTGTTCGAAAGGGAGCTCCGCTGCTTATTCAGTCGGTCGTAGAGAGGATGTGCCTGATTGGTCCATAATAGATAACAGTTTGTTTAGTGATCTCCTCTCCACCACTAACTCAGAGGAGTCCAGGTTGTAGCCAAGGGTGGATCCAGCCTTTTTGATAAGTTTATTTAGTATTTTTTTATCACCAGCACTGATGCTGCTCCCCAACATAAAGCAGCAAAGAAGAGTACACTCGCTTCAACAGACTGGCAACATCCTGCTGCACACATTGAACGATTTCAGGTTCTTAAATGATTAATTAAATCAAGAACTTAGCAAATAGTTAAAGTCACTTACAGTAATTATGTAATAAATGGAATGTGTCAAAACCATTTGGTTCATTAATTTCCTTCGGGGAGGAAGTCTAATGTCCTCATCCGGTCCAGACTCGTAATGTGGTTGACTATTAAATGCCTCCTCAGTTGAGGAGCAATTAGTGGTAGACAAACTATAGAAAATTTTCCAGAGCCACTCTCATTCTAGGACCTATTTTTCAGAAGTGCAAAGTAACACCATTTGGTTGTCATTACACTTTCAAGTGCTTTACAACCGAAAAACCACTATTCAAGTGTGTTACTGTCGTTATATAGGAAAAATCCAATGTGACTATATGTAGAAGAGTACTGTAAGGGATAAAACACTTCAAGTAATTGATTTTCATTGTTGGCTGAGGGAAGTATGTTGACGTGGAGACTGCTAATAGTGGCAAGGGGGTTCTTTATGTCTGTTGAAACAAGCACTGAATCTAAGGTTTAACAGCAATGCCTGAAAGGTGATTTTGTAAGGTTCTGAAGGATGAATGCCATCAGCCCAACCAAGCAGACAATACAAAGAGACTTCCCAACTCATTAGCATTTAGTCGATCCAGATCCTTATCATGAAACTAATGAATTTAGTTACTCAAACCAGTAGTAATTTGTAAGAAGGAAAACTGCTCACAGAGCAACTTATTTAACTTATCAGTGGTGCAGAGGTTGCAAAAATAAAGCATTTGTCAGTGTTGGTTGCTAAATAATCAAAAAGAAAATGGAACAGTGCAGAAATTATTAGTTTTTAACAACCTGCAACCCAGTCTGTAAAACTCATGAACACATTAAAAATTAACTCAACATTTAAAAGGTTGTAGATATATATCAAGCTGCATTCTAATTGTGATATATATTTATCTCCTATAATTCTGCCTCATGTATTTCTATCATAAATCTTCCACAGTGTTTGCATGCATGAATGAGACTTCTCCGTGTTTTAAAGGGAAGTGGGGTTGATTGGCAATGATATTTGGACAAGGGAATGCACATGGTTCTGTGTTGTGCCTGATGTCTCAACTACCTTTGTTTCTCTTGCATGTTCCTATTTTTCATGTCTGTCAGTCCTGGACAAGGCCTGGAAAATATTTTATGACAGAATAATTTTATGACAGAAATGAAAAGGAAATTCCATAACACAGGATGATAGAGAAGCTTTTTGGGAAAGCATGAACAAGATCAGCTAGATGTAATTCTCGCCCAGTCTGTTCTGGAAATCTCTGCTCTATTTCTTCTCCCACCCTAGCTCTTTAATATTGCAAGGAATTGTTCTTAAATCCACAGTGTTAGTAACGTCTCTGCCTGACTGTGTTTGGCCCAAGGGGAGGGTAGGTTGAGAATTAGAAGGCTTAGGAATTGCTGGCATTTGCAATAAGGGAGACTATGAAATTTGCAGTTTATAATTGGGGGCAGATCTGAAATTGTGAGAGATGTACGAAATCAGGGGTCACTAAAGAGTGGGCAACTGTCTTGAGAATAGAGGTAAATGAGATGTATATCAGAAGAAGTGGAAGAAACATTTGAAAAGAAGAAATACAAAGGCTTATTGGGTGTATCTAGTAGATAAGAGTAACAGGGCTGGTTACACTGTTAACATACGAGTTTAGAGGAAATCTGGTCATGGTTTCTGCAAGGAGTTTGTGCATTCTCCCTGTGATCATGTGGATTTCCTCCAGGTGCTCTGGTTTTTTTCCAAATTCCAAAAGACTAAGGGGTTGGTAAGTGTGGGCATGCTACTGGAAACATGGCAGCACTGGACTTTCATTCTGCCTCCAGCACATCAGCAGACTGTGCTGGTTGTTGACACAAATGATGCATTTCACTGTTAGTCTTCACTTTAACAACACATACAAAATGCTGGAGGAGCTCAAAAGGTCTATGAAAGTGAATAAATAGTTGAGGTTTCAGGCCAAGATCCTTCTTCAGGACTGGAAAGAAAGGGTGAAGATGCCAAAGTAAAACCTTGGTGGGGGGGGAAGAGGAAGGAGGACCAGCTAGAAGGTGACTGGTGGAGCCAGGTGGGCGGGAAAGGTGGAGAAGGTGGAATCTGATAGGAAGGGAGAGTGGATCATAGGAGAAAGGGAAGATGGAGGGACACCAAGCGGAGGCTATAGACATGTGACGAGAAGAGGTAAGAGGCCAGAGTAGGCAATAGAAGCAAAGAGAAGGGGAGGGATTTTTTTTTACCAGAAGGAGAAATCTATGATCATGCCATCAAGTTGGAAGCTACCTAGACAGAATAGGAGACGTTCCTCTCCCCCACCCTGAGAGCGACCTCATCTTTGGCAAAAGAGGACACAGTGGACCAAAATGTCTCAATGGGAATGGGGATAGAAATTGAAATGTTTGTCCATCTGGAAATTCTGCTTTTGACAGATGGAGCGGAGGTGGCTTAACACCTTCTCCACTGCATCTTCAGTGAGCTGCCCTCAGTTACTGATGGAATCAAAGTTCTTTTGCCTCTGTGTTCCCATCTTACCTGTGGAAGGTTTTCCACCTTTTCTTGCCATAGTGTTGCTTCCTCATTCATGGAACACATTGCAGCTTTTAATATAAAGCCATGAGAAAAATAAATGGTAGATGCAATAACATCTTTCAAAGTCATGTGATGAGAACCATACCATCCAATGATTAAAATGTTTCATGAGCAAACTTCTAGAGCCACCTCTAACCAGTGTAGAAAGTCCAGGTAGATTATATGAGCAATATATGTTTAAAACTAGGAAAGGGAAAAGGTAGTGCATCTCTTAATTGGGTGATTATGCAATACAGATGATTCATATCCTATACTGATTTTAAAAGATGAGTTATCACAGGTGCAAGTACAGTTATTACATATGCATGAAAAGTGGATGCAACGTGGTGTTTAATTAAAATTGGGCCTGTGATCTCTCTGTGCCCGTAGAGAAAAGTATGTTCTATGTATATGTCTGTGCTGTGTCAGCATTTTACACCATTTGTGCTTGTACTGAGAGCCATGAGAGAGATCTTGAACTCCAGCAGACATTTATTGCAAAGTAATTATTCAGATACCAGTTTTGATAGGAACAGGGTTAATGCATTCATTCCAAAAAAGCCAAAAGGTATTTCAGATGATGAAAATCTCACTGGGACAATCGAGGTCTAGAGTCAGATAGCAATGCATAAAATTCAGAGATAGAATTGCGTTACTTACAGATTAGGAGTTTTTAATAAATGAAATTGTCGAGATCCCAATTGACAGTAAACTCTGATTTTCTTTATGCACAGAAACTACTTATTATCCACTTGCCCAGTCATGATTCACAGCAATCTTCATACATTGTAATACTCTGTTCCATCTTTCTTCCTGATTTAAAATCCTCTAGTAATTTGAGTTTAATATTTTGAGTTAACTACTTAATGCTTCCCCCCCACCCCCACCACCACCTCTTTGGAGTTTTTTAATAGTCAAGTGTCTTAAAGTTGAATGAGTCTATTTTCCAATAGTTATGGCAAATTCAATAGCCCATTTTAAGGGAGTATTAGAATAGTATTTGTTCATTGTAGGAAATACATCTGCAGTCAAATTCACCACAGCTGCTGTCAGCAGTGTACCAGTGGTTTCCAGATGTTCCAGTGTCTCCCCTCCCCTGACAGGACAGTTATATATTTCAGAAAACACTGGGCCAAAATTTCTTGTGACCTGATCCGAATGGTTCTGCATCAATTACTGACCTTCAGCAGTGATCCCTTCCGAATTTGGGTGGACAACTAATGAGCATGTTGCAAAAGCCCAGAAGCTTGATCCTTTTATTTGCTTTTGGTTGTTAATCTGGCTCCAAATCACTCCCATCAGAGTGACCACAAGCTCCTCAGATTTTGCTAAAATAAGTTCTTCTCTTTGAATAATATATTTCCTTGCACTTGAACGTTAATGCCTTGCCCTAGTCAGCATACTGGACTTCTCTGTTTGGATTCACCTGTTGTAAATCCCAATGTAAAGAGTATCTGCCTCGTAGATTGAGGTAAGTTGACTTGTCTTGTACATGAGATTCCAAGTTGCACTGTAAATTAAGACAAAGGAAAGCCTTTACCTACACCAATCCCTTTGTTTCTGAGATTCACCTGGAGTTCCCATTGTAAGTTTGCTGGTGAAACTCCCAAGTGATTTCTATGGCCCACTGTTTTTCACACCGGAAAAATAATCCGGATTTTACACAGCACCTTCCACATTACTCTCAGGATGTTCCAGTGCTTAGAGTCAATGAGCTACCATTAAAATGTGATCACAGTTGTGAAGTAGGTTTTACCCACTCAAATTCCTAGAAATGACAATTATGTTAACCACCAATTAACCGAGGTTGTGGTAATGTATCAGAAGCATCGAACCATTACTGCACCAAAATAAGTCAAACACAAGAGAATCTGCAGATGTTGGAAATACACATAAAAACATCTTGAGAAACTCAGCAAATCAGGAAGAACGATAGAAAGGAATAAATAATCAATTGTTTTGGGCCAAGACCCTTCATCAGGACTGGAAGGGAGTGGGAAAGACGCCAGAATAAGAGGATGCAAGGAGGGGGAACGGCAGATCTGTACTGGTAGGCACCTCTCAGTCTCCACCCAGCTAACAATTCATCACCAACAGTCTATTTAAACCCAGCTCTTATTAAAGTGATCGCTCATTGCTAAATCGTCTCCGCTGCTCTGCGCTTAGGTCAAGCCTCCTCTACGTTTCCTGACAGGACAGATGAATCATTGATTGACCTGGCAGAGTTTGGTCGCCTAAAGGAAGTATTCGGCTGACACAGGTACACGATCCGGAAACAGCAGAAAGCCATCGACCGTTTATTTGCTTACCACTGTCGATCAACTCTTCGTCTTGTTACAGCAACCCCATGCCAGTCAGCCTTCTCTCTAGGAGCCCTGGAACCTAGTGCCTGAATGCTTCGATGGATCCCCAACCGGATGCCTCAACTTTCTGTCCTAGTCTATCTTGCTCCTTGGGCTGCAGCCATCTCTCTATTCTCTGGACTGAGCCAAGATTGCCTTTGTCATCTCTCTCTTGACTGGGCAAGTTCAAACTAGAACAATAAAACCACCAACTGCAAAAAATATGAGGAAGTCACCACTGACGTGCTGAGTTTTTGATGATCCGGTAAGTGGAAGGGAAGCAGCAGATTAGATACTTCACCTGTGTCAAGGCTTAGGCTCGCTGGATTACACCATGGAATTCAGGGCCTTCACAGTGGAGTGCAGTTGGAATGTAGAAGCGCTGCTGACCCATGACCATCATGGTCTTTTGGAGCTTGAAGGACAAGCTGTCTACCCGGGAGATACCCACTGACCTTGAAAGCCTCATCATTCTCACCCTCAGTGCTGACATGCACCTTGAGGAGCGACCCTCCAGAACACTAGCCAGAACCCCAGCTCTATTCCCAGAACCATTTCTGGCTGCAGAACCCTCATCAGCATTATCTCCAGAAGCCATGAAGTTAGGGAGAGCTCTCTTAGCACCCCGAAGAGTGCGAACTTCGGTGGAGAAACAACTTGTGCACTTACTGTGGAGAAGCTGATCACCCAAGCAACAAGCGCCCACTGCGTTTGAGAGAATGGTGCCAGCACGTAGAGGCAAGGGGCCTTCTAGCTGGTAAGCTGCCCCCGCTCCTCGTTCTAGCACCATAGTGTCTCTCTCACTCTCTCTCTCTCTCTCTCTCTCTCTCTCTTCCCCCCTCCCTCCCCCTCTCTCCCCCTCTCTCCCCTCTCCCTCCCTCTCCCCCCTCCCCCCTCTCTTCCCCTCTCTCTCCCCCCCCACACCCCGATGACTACACACACAGGAGGCTCGGGTGGATTCCGGTGCAGCAGGCTACTTTCTGGACAGGACTCTGTGTGTACAGCTTGCACTTCCTACCAAGCCAATCTCTCAACCCTTCTGCTTCACGGCCATTGACAGACTACACAACTGTGCTATTGACCTCCTCACAGGCACTTCCCCTCCCCAAGGTCATCAGTTCTCCTTCTCTCCTCCCTAATGCTTCGATGGATCCCCAACTGGATGCCTCAACTTTCTGTCCTAGTCCATCTTGCACTTTGAGCTGCAGCCATCTCTCTATTCTATGGACTGAGCCAAGATTGCTTTTGTCATCTCTCTCTTGATCCAAGCCATAAATGACTACATTGCCAAAGCACTTCAGCACAGCTTCATTCGAGCATCACAGTCCCCAGTCAGTGCAGAATTCTTCTTTGTTAAAAGGAAAAACGGGTGTCTTCATCATGGACTCAACACAATCTGCATTAAGAACTGTTACCCTCTCCCCTTGATGGATAGTGCATTCAAAACACTTCATGAGGTCCAGATCTTCGCAAACTGGATCTATGGAGTGTGCACAACCTGGTTTGCATCCACCGGGGGAAGAGTGGAAGACAGCATTCACAACACTCAATGGCCACTGCAAATGATTGGAGATGCCTTTTATTCTTTCCAGCAGTGCAGCCGTATTACAAGCCTTCATTAATGAGATTCTCTGAGACTTGCTGCACAGATATGTGTTTGTCTACCTCACTGACATCCTTGACCGTTCCAAAAGCCCCCCCAGACCAAGTCCATCGTGGGCTAAGTCTTCAGCATCTCCTCAAAAACCAGCTGAACTGCAAGTTAGAGATATGCCAGTTCCACACCCCAGTCATTTCTTTCCTGGGTTACCACAATTTAATTGCCATCAGCATCCAGACTACTCTGGCTCGGGAACAATGTCTAGTTGTTAACAGTGATCAACCAGATATAATGAAACAAGTACCACAGTTGACTCTTTTCCAAGCTATGAGAGAGAACCCTCCTTCTGCACTCTCACAGAGTCCGCCACGGAGGTCTTTCTGCCAAAGCAGAGAGATAGAGTTTTTATACCATCTTTGTCATGTATGCAGAAAACAATTCTTTTGCTACCCCCCGCAGTCACATGCCCAGCAACAGTGATAGACCGAGGCAAAGACCACTTGATCACCTCAGGAGAAGTAAAGTTCACACACCCAGAATAATGTGCGTGATTGGATGACTGAGAGCCAAGTATAATTAGATTACTACCTCCTGCAAGTGAGACAAGGAAACCAGCAGCGTAGCTTAATGGCTAATTTCTTACATGCCAGCAGGACAAAATTAACTCTGTAGCATCTCATAGCTATTCACCAAGATCTGCCTCTGTGCACCGACTCCCACAAGCTCTCGCGCCAGTTCATTGATCCCTTTAATATTACCCATTGCATCAACCAAGTCACTTAACATCTTCACCTGCCACCATCCCTCAGGGTTACACCTACTTTACCCATGTCCTGCCTCATGTATTGTAAAGCGAGGGCAAGGCAGCCATGGGTGACAAGGGAAGTCAAAACCTGCATACACGTGAAGGAGAGGGAATATAATGTAGCAGATATTACTAGGAAGTTAAATGAATGGGAAGCTCTTAAAAACCAACAGAAGGCAACTAAAAAAAAATTGTAAAGAGAGAAAAGATGAAATATGAAGGTAGGCTAGCCAAAAATATTGAAGAGGATGCTAAAAATTTTTCAAATATATCAAATGTAAAGGAGGAGTGAGAGTGCTGGAAAATAACACTAGAGAGGTACCCATTGGGTTCAAGGAAATGGTGGATGAACTTATTAAGTATATTGTGTCAGTCTTTACTGTGGAAGACACTAGCAGTGTACCAGAAATTCAAGAGTGTCAGGAGACTGCTGAGTGTAATTGCTTTTAATAAGGAGAAGGTGCTTGGGAAGCTGAAAGGTCAGAAGGTAGGTAAGTCACCAGGACCGGATGGATTACACCTCAGATTTCTGAACAAAGTGCTGAAGAAATTGTGGAAGAATTTAGTAATAATTTTTCAGGAATCACTAGATTCTGGAGTGGTTCTGGGGGACTGAAAAGTTGGAAATGTCACTGCACTTTTTAGGAGGCCAGTTCCTCTGACTTCACTGGTTGGGGAGATGTTGGAGTCCATTATGAAGGATAAGGTGTCAGTACTTGGAGGAACATGATAAAGTAGGCCAAAGTCAACATGGTTTCTTCAAGGGGAAACATTTCCTGACAAATATGTTGGAATTCTTTGAGGAAAAACAGGCAGGATAGACAAGAGAAAGTAAATAGATGTTGTTTACTTAGAATTTTAAAAGGTCTTTGACAAGGTGCCACACACGAGGATGCTTAACAAGGTAAGAGCCCATAGTATTACAGGAAAGATACTATCACAGATAGAAGATTGGCTGACTGGCAGGGGGCAAAGAGTGGGAATAAAGGGAGCCTATAATGATTGGCTGCCAGTGACTAGTGGTTTCTGCTGGGGCTGGTACATTTCTTTTTATGTTATATGTCAATTATTTGTTTCATAGAACAGAAGGCCTTTGGCCAAATTTGAAGATGATACAAAGCTAGGTGGGGGGGGGGGGTGCAGGTAGTTTTGAGCAGACTGAGAGTCTGCAGAAAGACTTGGACAGATTTGGAGAATGGGCAAAGAAGTGGCACATGGTGCAGGGAAGTGCATGGTCTAAAGATGTAGACTTTTCTAAACAGGGAGAAAATTCAAAAATCAGAGGTGCAAAAAGACTTGGGAGTTCTTGTGCAGGATTCTCTGAAGGTTAACTTGAAGGTTGAATCAATGGTAGGGAAGACAAATGCAATATTAGCATTCACTTTAAGATGACTAGAATATAAGAGCAAGGATGTAATGCGGTGACATTATAAGACAATGGTCAGACTGCAGTTGGAGAATGGTGAACAGTTTTGGGCCTCCATCAAGGAAAAAATGTGCTGGTATATGAGAGGGTCCAGAGGAGGTTCACAACAATGATTCCAGGAATGACAGGGTTAACATTTGAGGAGCGTTTGATGGCTCTGTACTTGCTGGAGTTTAGTATTGGGGAATCTCATTGAAACATATCGAACATTGAAAAGCCTAGACAGAGTGGACGTGGAGAGGGTGTTTCCTATGGTGGGTGAATCTACGACCAGAGGGCATTTCCTCAGTATAGAGGGACATTTATGGAGAACAGAGATGAGAAGGTGGTGGATCTGTGAAATTCATTGCCACAGGTGGTGGTGGTGGGGACCAAGTCATTGAATAGAAATTGATAGGTTCTTGGGTTTGTCAGCGTGTCAAAGGTTACGGGGAGAAAGCAGAAGAATGGGATTGATAAGGCTAATAAATAGGTCATGATGGAATGGCAGAGCAAACTCAATGGGCCAAAATGGCCTAATTCTGGCCCTGGTTTTAAGGTTTTATGTTCTAAGCTCGTTGTCCGTGGACTGTTCACCCCAACTGAGCCTGAGTGGTGATCCAGTGTACATGGTTCACTGATGTCATCACGATTCTCTTTATCGTGGATGATATGTGCAGTATCTGGTCTGCTGGGAAGGGTGCGGCTTGGTACTGTCCAGTTTCATCTTGGATCCATCACTCTTCAGAGAGTTCCACCGGACCTACTTGGATCACCCTGGGTCATCCGGTGCTCATGCAGGTACCTCCCAGAGTGACCTACCACTCAATTCAACTCATCACCCGCAGCCTATTTAAACCCAGCTCTCATTGTCAGCCTCATCCAGTTGCTCCTAGCCATCAGTTACTTTGTTGCTTAGTTGTGTTAAGTGTCCATTCTCTCCTCTCTTATGGCCCCTCATGATGTTATTTTGCTGTTTATTGTTAAAGTGAATGCTCACCATTAAACCATGTCTGCTGCTCTGCTTCTGTGTCAAGCCTTCTGTAACGTTCCCGGCAGGGAGGGAGTAAAATCTGGAAAGTGATAGGAGAAGGACAGTCTATTGCCTCCTCTACAGCCATGATGAGGCCACTCTTAGCTTGGAGGAACAGCATCTCATATTGAGTCTGGGTACCCTCCAACCAGACAGCATGAACATCGATTTTGTTAACCCAGTAATTTTCCCCCCCTCCCCTCCTCCCCTTCTCCCCTTCTTCAATTCCCTACTCTCCGCACCTTAACGCTTCTCCTCACCTACCTATCACCTTCCCTGGTGCCCCTCCTTTCCTTTCTCCCCAAGCTCCACTCTCCTATCAGATTCCTCCTTCTTCAACCCTTTACCTTTTCCACCTACCATCTTCCCCCCCCCCCCCCCAGTTGTCTTCACCTATCACCTTCCAACTTGTACCCTTTCCCTTCCCACCACCTCTTGTTCTGGCTTTTCCCCTCATCCTTTCCAGTCCCGATGAAGGGTCTTGGCCTGAAAAATCGACTAATTATTCCTTTCCATTGATCCTGCTGAGTTCCTCCAGCATTTTGTACGTTACCAAAATAAGTCATTTGGCCCATTATCAACACTGGCGATCTGACTTGTTTCATTCTCTCATGTTCCCATCATCTTTCAAATTAATTTTCCCCAGGTGTCTATACAGTTCCCTTTCGAAAGCTCTCATTGGTTTTGTTTCCATTACCCCTCCAATCTATAAATTGCAGATCATAATTATCTGTGCAAAATGAGGCATTTGCAAACATCCTCTGCCTCTGCATCAGCCCTGGCAAGACCTGCCCCAATTCACCTGAAAGTCAGTCTCAATGGTTAAATAGCCTACAGTTCCATTTAATATCAGTGAAATATATACAGCATGAAATTCTTGTCTGAGAATTCTTGGGGTTCTCAGACATCCATGAAATCGGAAGAGTGCCCCAAAGGATGAGTGACAGTAAAAACATTAGAACCCCAAAGCCCCCCACCCTTCCCACACAGCAAAACAACAACCCAACTCTGCCCCACTTACTTCAGCAAAAAAAATGCATCAGCACCTTCCACCCACCAAGCAAGCAAAAGCAAAGCCCCCAAGAAACACCATGATCTGCAGTACAACAAAACTAATTGTTCGACAGAGGAACAGAGAGGAGTTCCCTTTCATAGTGGGGGGGGGGGGGGCATAACAAAACAACTTGCTGATTTGTGATGATAAAGTCAGTCATGTCACTTTTTTCCCCGACTTGTGAATTGGCAATGAACTCCTCCCCCACCAATGGGGGGGGGAGGGAAGAGAGAGAGAGAGACTTGCTGAGTACAGAGCCCTGACAGTCCATCTGCTGTTCCCCGTGTTCTGTTTTCTCCCACTATGCTTTAGTCATTTACCATCATATGATGATGTCATCGACATGTATGGTATCATCAAGTCCAACATCATAGAAACAGGCCTTCAGCCCAACCAAGATTCCCATCTAAACTCATCCCTTTTGCCTGCATTTGGCCTGTAATTTTTATAAATCTTTCCTATCCATTAATCTGTCCAAGTGGATTTTAAATATTGTTAATATACCTGCCGCAAACACTTCCTCTGGCAGCTTAGTCCATACACAGTCTACCCTCTAGGTGGAAAATTTGCCCCTCAGGATCCTATTAAGTCTCTCTTCTTTCACCTTAAACCTATGCCCCAACCCTGATTCTTGATTTCCCAACCCTAAGAAAAATACTGTGCATTCACCCCTTTTATGCCCTCCTATAATGTCAGTCTCATTCTCCTTTACCGAAATGAAAGAAGACTTTGCCAGCTCAACTCCCCCTATCATTCAGTACCTCAAATCCTGGCAACATTCTTGTAAATCTTTTCTGCACTCCTCTGTGCTGCCTATGACACCTATTTTAGTATAATTTGAAAATATGGTATGCAGTATTTAGCTAATAGCAGAAATTGGATCAAAAGGTTGTGATTAGCAGCCAGTATAATTAATGCATTTTTCCATAGGGAATATATGCCACTGAAAGTAGTGAAACTTACAGTACATGATTTAATGTGATGACCTGGAGTATGTTTTTTTTATGAGTTGAAAGTTAACCAGTGTAGTTTCTGTTTCTGTGAAGTATTGCTACTGGAAAGCCTTGGTATAGATTGAAACTGATGAGAAATTGTATCTGATCTGCCAGCTCCTGGTGCCTTTAAGAGAGGTTCATGTTTCTCATGATTCAACCAGCAAATGCATTGCTGTTGTTTGCCTGTTGAATGCCAATGTGCGTGTAAAGCCCACAGGTTGCATTTTGATGTCTGCAAAAGAAATTGCATCAACACCCTTCATGTTGGGAAGCTCCTCAAATCCATTGAATTTATTAGAATTTATTGGAATTTCTTGGTATTTATTTCAATCTTACATCCATCCCACAACGTGAGGCAGTAAAAATCTTTGCATTTTCCTGGAATGCTTTAAATGCACGTCACCAAGTTTGGAGATCACCAATTGCATTTGTATTTTAGGCTTTGAACCATGAATCTTCCAGGAAAAGCTTGCTGCCTCTGCTGTCTGTTCCGATTAACTAATGAACCCGTATACTGCATACCGTTGCAGTCATTTCTCATATTCACTTGACCCTAAGCAAATCTAGCTGCCATTATCTTATCTTCTTTAGCTAGGTGGGCCCTGCCAGACACACAAAGGGTATATTTTGTGGGTCTTCACAGAAAGCATTAGGAGAAACCATGGAAATTTAATCTGTAATGCTGGTGATAAGGTTGAGAATCATCTAAAACAATTATTTTTTAAAAATCACAGAATTATAAACTGAAGTCTCAAGCTGAAGGTTCTGCCAAAGGCCATTTTTCATTCAATGTGTTTAACCTCAGGAACATACTGTAGCCTAATCCAGTGAATGCAGACTCAGTGGGACCTCACAGAAAATAAATCAATAGATACTCCATTCAGTTAAAGTGGAGAATAGTCCTGGTGCCAGGGCAGGCAGGAACTGTGCATGGTATAAGCATGGCCTGCACGTGGTCTCAGTGACTGATGAGCAAAATGGATTGTGTTGCATTCTTGTATTCTTAGGAAGCACGACATCTACTTTCAATTTAGATGTTTAGTTTCTTCACTAAGAAAGGCATTTTCATTTGCAGAAATCCCAATGGAAGAATTTACTTGTCTACAGAGCTATAATGGTAAACCACCATGGTCCTGCTCAAGAAGTATCTGTCAGTCCTTTTCCATTGATTCCAGGGTTAAGTGGTGTCATTGCAACATTATGTGTGATGCTGTTGTAAAACATACAACAACTCTAACAAGGAAAGATTAGTTAAATAAGCTTTTTGTAGCAGCGGTAAGATTTTTTCAGGTTTTATTACGGGGCTTGATACTTTTGTTCATAATAGTAAATTGGGGGCACCACGGTAATGTGACAGAGAGTGCGACACTTCTACAGCTCGGGGTGCCAGAGTTCGGAGTTCAATTCCAACGTCAGGGCATGTAGGAATATGGGGAGAAGGCAGGAGTTGGGGGCTGAGAGGCCGAATTGGATCCACCATGATGAAATGGTGGAGAAGACTCAATGGGTCAAATGGCCCCATTCTGCTCCTATACCTTTTGGTCTTATGGTCATCAGTAAGGGCTTTGTACATCCTCCCCATGGAATGCATGTGTTTTTTCAGCATTGTCTGGTTTCCTCACGCAGTCCAAAGACGTACCAGTTAGTAGGTTAATTGGCCATTGTAAATTGTCCTGTGATTAGTCGAGGGTTAAACCGGGGAATGCTGGGCTGTTGACTCGAAGGGCCTGTTCCACACTGTATCTTTAAATAAATAAAATAAACAAATGAATTAAGCAAACAATCGACCAGTTCTACTGATTTTTGAGTTCCAGTTATACTTTGCTCCTACGTTTATTAAGCAAGTGCATTACATCCAATTTCCCCAGGACAGTGCTGATCTCAGCTGCTATCTCCTGCGGTGTATTTTGTACTGGTACCCTCTGGGAACAGTGCCCCGGAGCACAAAAATATGTTGCACACTCTACTTGCTGCATACATGGCATATGAGAGACATGGGGCATATTATCAGCTGGGTTCTAGATTTAAAGGTGTTTTGGAAATCAAATGATCGCAGGGTCACTTGAGACCCAGGTAGTTACAAGGTTTGTTATTACACCAGTAGGGAGAGAGCTACTGACTATCCCAGATGGCTTCTCCAGAACAATGGTAAAGTTCTCTGCATCTATCTTTGGCTTGCTACAGACCAGCAATACTGACAACCGGCTGCATACATTGACCCTGAACAATGACCCTGACATTCAGTAAACTCATGATCCTCGCTTGTGCTGTCTTAGCATTGATAATGAATGCCTGACTAATTGGTCAGCCTATGAACCCAAAAGGATGAGGTGGTCAAGCCCCAAAAGACCTTGAACCTAGTCAGTTCTCTATTTTGTACATCTCTGTTCTTATTTCAGCAGTACTGCCTTCAGCCTGGCCACCTCTGACCAGGAGTATTTCCACCCAAACGTCCTAGCTTCAGTGGAGGGGGGGAAGGCGGTAGAGCTGGAGATTATATCATCTCTTATAAGAGCTGAAAATGGTTGTTCAGTATTTGTTAACCCTTTGGAAGAATACTCGGGCAGAAGGCTCAGAGTATGAATGCATTAACTGTGATATAAGAATCTGATAGAGAAGTGGAGCATACCGCCAACGGCTGTCTGTCTGGAGAAGCATCTGCTTAACCCTCTGGGAAGAGTGCCCTGCATGCCTTTTGTTGGTGCTCTAGGGTATTCTTCCCAGAGCTGATACACAACATGCACGACTTATAATTTTATTTTTATACAATTCTTTATTCTGTATTATTGTTGAATACTGTCATATTTGTTGCACGTAGCACCAACACACCACAGCAATTTCCCAATACACGAAAATGTGCATGATGAATGAATTTGATCCTTGACACCTAACGGGAGGCAGCAGCTGGGCTCAGTGTTGCCCTGGGGCAACTGGATACCATCATGTTGCTTTTGTTCTTTAATGGGATGAAGATGAGGCTACTAGCTGTACCTAGTTTTTCTTTCTTTATTTAAGATGCAGCATGAAAATAGGCTCTTCCAGCCCAATGAGCCCCCACCACCCAATGACACCCAAGTGACCAGTGAGCCTACTCCTTCGTACAAGCTCCAGCACCCGGAGGAGATCCACGCATCATGAGGAGGCTGTACAGACAGACTCCGTACAGACAGCAGAGGATCTGAACCTGCCTTGCTGGCACTGTGAAAGTATTATGTTAACCAGCCGCCACCGTGCTGCCCATTTTGATTGATGCTTGGATACCTGGACCAGCTATTTGATAGACGTAAATGGAAAATATAATGCGGACCCAGGAAATCAAGAGCACTTGTAAGGAATAATGCAATGCCTCTGATCAGTTCTGTAAAAATACAGTCAGTGGAAATTGCTGCTTCTCAGCAATTTTGGGTGGCTGCAATTTAAAGATCTGACCTTGTACTATAATGCGATTTCAGCTCATTGAAGCATTTTCAAAGCATACTGCGCAGGCTATCCTGGCATCTGACCAAGGTTGGAAGATGTTGGAAAGGTGTAAGGACGAGTGCAGACTGGCGTCAAGGGAAGAAAGGATTGGATGTGATAGCGTATTGTAAATGAATTGCTGGTTGTTCTGCTGACTAAGGAAAGACTTGGGGAGTGGAGGGCAACAGGCTCAGTTTAGCACTGCATTGTGTAAGGATACAGCTTTAGAGATTCAACTGTAAAATGACCTACAAAGAAATGAGATTTCTTCTGGAACCCAGAGCTTCCTTCCATAGAGAGGAAGAGCCACATTGGTTATCAGATTGATTCTGTGCTGTCTCACATGAAATTACATGGAAAAGAGTTGTCTTCAGGTAAATTATCTGTCCTATCACAATGATCACAGAATTCCTTCCACCCTTCAACACAACTTTGTAATAGATTGACACTGAGAAGGGTACAATGTACCAGTATATCTGTCTGTCAGAGAAGGAGATCTCCCTGAGTGTAACTCCAGACTCTCCAGTTTGGTTGATTTGTTAAATTCCTCTGTGGTTCAGTGGAAATCTAGAATGGCTGATGGATTCTGACCTTTATCATGTGAGCAAATAAAGAGTGTGCACGTTTTTGTTTATCCAGATAGCCCTGGTGTTCTCTGTTTGTAATTTTTAAATTATCCATTCCAAATTAGTCCAAGCATCTCAGTTTCAGAGACCAACGTGGATGTCTAATGACCACAAACCAGCTGGACAAATTCATAAACACAAGGGATTCGGCACGTGCTGGGAATCCAGAGGAAACACATAAAATGCTGGAGGAACTCGACAGGTCAGGCAGCGATTACGGAGAGGAATAAACAGTGGTCATTCTAGGGCCTCATCGTGTCTGGAAAAGAAGAGGGAAGAAGCCAGAATAAGATGGTGGGGAGCAGGTGAGGGAGTACAAGCAATAGCAGCAGAGATCACAGAGAGGGAGCAGTGAATTCCAATGGAAGTAGGTGCACTGAGAAAAGGCATTGTAATACATCTGCCCCACCTGCTGAGTACATGCTGGACTCATTTTCATGATTTGGGAGTTGCTGACAGTGTTTATTGCCCATCCATACTTGCCCTAGAGAGGGTAGTGACCTCCTTGAACCACTGCAGTCCTTCTGGTGAAGAGCCTCCAGCAAGGAGACTCTGAGGCAGAGGTGATGAGAACATCTGCCCAAATTGTCGGTAATGTCCTAAACATGGGTACCATGGTAATTTTGAGCAAAGAAAATCATCGATTAATGAATTATAACAATAATTATGGACTTTCTAAGGAAAAGAGATGAGTGCTATGGCTTATTTATGGGTATTCATTGGTTTACTATTAATAGAATTATTGCAGCGGCAGAATGAAATAAACGAAGCATTTTAGAAAACCTGTTCAAAATTATTAATATTAGTCTTTTAAAAAACAGTGGAAAAATTATTTCAAGTATTCAAGATTGCTTAATGTCATTTCCAGTACACGAATACAAAGAGAACAAAACAGTTGTTACTCCAGATCGAATGCAGCATAAAAAACACAATAAGATAAAGAATATAATAATAAAAAGAGCAATAAATATAAATACATAAGATAGCTTATATACATTGATTGATTGTATGTCCATAATGTGTGTACACAAGGCGTCTGACAGGAAGTGATTAGAGGTGGCTGGGAGTGTGGAGGGGTGGGTTAGTGGGTGGAGGTGTTAATCAGTCTTACTGCTTGGAGAAAGTAGCTATCTTTGAGACTGGTGGTCCTGCCATGAATGCTACCTAGCCTCCCTAATGGGAGTAGGAAGTGGTCCTTGAGCAAGGTGGGTGGGACCCTTCTTGATGTCACTGGACCTTCTCTGGCACATTTCTGTATGTATAACCTTGATGGCGGATGTGCATTGGGCAGTTTTGATTACCTGTTGCAGTGCAGTTTCTATGCCGCACAGTGGTGCAACACTCTAGGATGCTCTCGACTGCACATCTGAAGAAGGATGTGAGTATAAATGTGCATAGTCCACCCCTCTTCAGCCTCTTCATACAGTAGGCGTTGCTGAGCTTTCCTGACTGTGTAGGATGTGTTCTAGGACTAGGAAAGGTTGTGCGAAATGTAGTTTGTTTCCACCGCTGTGCCGTCGATTTAAAGAGGGGTGTGAGTGCTGCAAGTTCTCCTGAAGTTGATAACCATCTCCTTTGTCTTGGTGATATCGAGGAAGAGATTATTTGCCTGGCATCAGACCTTCTCTCTGTAGGCCGTCTCGTTGTTGATGATGAGACCCACCACGGTCGTGTCATCGGTGAACTTTGACAATGTGATTACTCAGGTGTCTGGCCGTGCAGTCTCATGTGAACAGAGTGTACAGCAGTGGGCTCAGCCCACAGCCCTGGGGGGCATCTGTGTGGAGGATGATGGGGAGGGAGGACCGGTTGTGCCTCCTGACTATCTGATGTCTGTTGGTTAGGAAGTCCATTTGCCCTCAATGGTGCCCTCACCCGCATCTCCTCCATTTCCCGCACTTCGACCCTCACCCCATCCTCTCATCACTGCAACAGGGACCATGTTCCCTTTGTCCACACCTACCAACCCACCAGCCTCCGGATCCAGCATATTATCCTCCGTAACTTCCGCCACCTTCAACAGGACCCCACCACTAAGCACATCTTTCCCTCTCTACCCCTCTCTGCTTTTCACAGGGATCATTCCCTCTACCACTACCTGGTCCACACGTCCCTCCCCACAGATCTCCCACCTGGTACTTATCCCTAAAGTGTAAGTGCTACACCTGTCCCTACACCTCCTCTCTTACCACCATTCAGGGCCTCAAACAGTCCTTCCAGGTGAGGCAACACTTCACTTGTGAGTCTGTTGGGATAATCTACTGCATTCGGTGCTCCCACTGCAGCCTCTCCATCGGCGAGACCCGACGCAGATTGGGGGACCGTTTCATCGAGCACCTCCGCTCCATCCGCCACAACAGACGGGATCTCCCGGTTCCACCTGCTTCAACTCTGCTTCACATTCCCATTTGGATATGTCCATACATGGCCTCCTCTACTGCCATGATGAGGCCAAACTCAGATTGGAGGAGCAACACCTCATATACCATCTGGGTAGTCTCCAGCCCCTTGGTATGAACATCAAATTCTCCAACTTCCGGTAATTCCCTCCCTCTCCCTTCCACCATCCCACTTTCACTCTGCCTCCTCTTCTAGCTGCCTATCACCTCTCTCATGATTCTGCCTTCTTCTACTACCCATAGTCCTTTCCCCTTACATTCCTTCATCGCCTCTCCTGCCTAGCCCCTCCCTGCTTCCCCCCCCCCACACCCCTTGATCTGTCCTCTGATTGGTTTTCCACCCTCTTTATGGGGCCCCTTCTCCCTCCTTCTTCGGTCCTGATGAAGGGTCTCGGCCCGAAACGTTGACTGCTCATTTCAGCGGAGGATGCCCGACCTGCTGAGTTCATCCAGCTTGTTTGTATGTGTTGATTTTACTATAATGGCTGTTCATGTTCAAAAAACTTCCTGGAACAGTATGACAATCAGTTTCAGGCTTCATAGAAAACAACCATTGAAATCATATGGTACTTTAACTTCTTTAGTGCTGTGAAGGGTGAGGGAAAAATGGTGAACGGTAATTGATCATGATTCATCTGTTCCGTCTGTATATCCTTATGTAATACACTGGAAAGTGGCTTATAAAGAGAGTGAGTTCCAGTGTTGTTCTTCCAAGAATCCATCAAAGCTGAATGTTTGGCACACGTTGTTAAGTGGCCTTCTGAGCTTCACCAGCACTATATATGGTTGCATTAAGAGGCACTAGCCACTATTACTTTTTAAGCCTTTGTATATTCAGTCCAGATCAGCTTGTCTTCCTCACCACATTGGTCAACCAACGTGTCATTCACGTCATTGAGCATGGCAAAATATCCACAAAGAAAGATTTGCATTTTTGCCACACTTTTCATGGCCTCAGCATCTCTTGAAGAGTTTAATGATCAATGAAGTACTGCTGTAAGAAACATTGAAATGAAATTATTCATTTTCATAGATGCTGCCTGAACTGGTGAATTCCTCCAGCATTTTGTGTATGTTGCAATGAAGTTATCTTATGTTTCTGAGAATAACATTTAATTGCAGAAAATGAAGAAAATAATTTCCATATCTTGGGTTCCTCATCACTTCAAACAGCCCTGAATTCTTTGCTAGCAGTTTGAGTTCAATTCTCGGATAGCTTTCAGACAATGACTGCCATGGGAGGCTTTAAATTAATTGCCTGTTTTCTACGTCCATCAAAATCAATGTTATTTGTTGAATCTGTATGACAATCCTTCATTAATTCATATTGGTCAAATACTTTGAAAACTAACTTCTAACTTAATTTATGACTGGCACTTTATTGCAAATAACTAATTTCTTAGCTGCAAGTTCATGGTCAAGCCAGTCATTTTTAATGTGGGGATTGGGACATTATTTATAGGTAATAATTTCAGTGTGTGTGGTTGTCATTGAAGGCTAAGACTAAGAATAGTAATGAAGTGGAGCTGAGGACTGGGAATGTGTATTATCTAAATAATAATGTAGAGTCATGAACATACTTTGATTTTGACAAGTCTAATTCTTTTTGGCAGAGCATGTTTACCCTAAACCCCTTGTCTTTCCATCCTAAGATTCAATTTACCTCCAGGTAGCTGCTTCCAGTCTATCTTTGTCAAATTGTTTTTTCAATCTAGTAAATTCGCCATTTCCTCAATTTAGAACAGCTACTTCCATTGATTTCATAAACATGCTAACTCTAACTTAAAGAAGATCAGTACCACAGAAGGTGTTTTCTTAATGAACTTCCTCTTGAATCCCAGCTTCCTCCACTTCATTAGTTTCATACTTTGAGGGAAAATCTAGAGCTCCTTCCCTCCCTCCCCCTCACCAACTCACTACCATTCCCTTCACTGGGCTTTCCAGAAACTGGCCACAAGAACATCTGACTGCATTTTATGAATTCTATGTCCTCCATAACTCGCACACTGACTGGTTACTACAGTGCCTTATAGCAGTATTCAACCCCAACCCTTTATTTACATAAATGAGTATTACAACCAGGGATTTTGATCAATTTAGCTGAGAAATTTTATTTATGAATCATGTGTTCCTTCTTTCACAGTAGAGTCCAAAAACAGGGAAAACTGATAACTCGAAAACTGGAATGTCAGCACTTAAAAAGTATTCATCCCCCTTTACTCAGTCTTCAGTTGAACCATCTCTCACAGCTATTACTGCCAGTAGTCTTTTTGGCTACTGTTAGTTTTGTACAACGTGATAGAGCAAGATTTAACCATCCGTCCTTACAAAATTGCTCAAGCTGTACCAGGTTAGTTGGGAAGCAGCAATCTTGAGGCGTTAGCAGAGATGTTCGACCAGGTTAAGGTCAGGACTCTGAGTCGGCCACTCAAGGACATCAATTTTCTTCATTTGAAGCCATTCCATGGTTGCTCTGGCAGTGCGCTTTGGGTCAATGTCTTGCTGAAGGACAGACTTCCTCCCGTTTAAGCTTTCTGCCAGAGTCTAGCAGGTTTTTATCCAGGATCTCTCTGTATTTAGCAGCATTCACCTTCTGATCAATCCTGACCAGATTTCAGTCCCTGCTGCTGAAAACCATCCCCGTAGCATGATGCTACCTCCACTATATTTTACAGTAGAGATGGTGATACATGGCTGATATGGAGTATTGGATTTATGCCACACATACCGCTTAGTGTTGATGCCAAAAATTTCCACTTTAGTCTCATTCATCCACAAGACCTTCCTCCACATAGAAACAGAGAAACAGCACAATACAGGCCCTTTAGCCCACAAAGCTATGCCGAACACATGCTTACTATAGAAGTTACTTAGGGATACCCATAGCCCTCTATTTTTCTAAACTCCAGTATCTTCAAAGTGACACTTTGCAAAGTCCTTACAAGGAAGGATGTGTTTTTTTTAAGGAGGGCTTCTTCCTTGCTACTCTTCCATAAATACCCTTTTTGTGCAAGACCTTGGAGATTTTGGAGCCATGAACTTCATCTCCAGTTGCAGCCATTGACTTATGCAGCTCACTGAGAGGTACTATTGTCATCACAGTAACCTCCCTTACAAGTGCTGTTCTTCTCCAGCAACTAAGTTTAGAGGGGCGCCCTGACCTAGGCAGTGGTTTCATATTTTTCCCACTTTTACACAACGGACTGCACTGAACTCTAAGGTATGTTCAATGCCTTTGAGATGGTGTTCTACCCTTCCTCAAATTTGTGCTTCTCTATTATCATTTCCCTGACTTGCCTACAGTGCTCTTTTGTCTGCACTTTGGTTTGGTCTGTTGAAAATCTACCATACTGTTGGACCTTACACAGAGAGGGGGTATTTATTCAGGTGATCCTCCAATCTTCTACATCAACAAATTGGGTGAGTTGGTAGGATAATATATAGATGACAGGTTTTGGAAATTTTCTTTTGATTTGATTTGTAGATCAGCTCAAAAAATCCTGTTTCAATATTTTTTTAATTTAGAAAATAAGGCAGTAAAATGTGAAAACAGCTTTGGAGGCTAAATTAAAATTCCTACTAGGGTGATGTGTCCCAAAGCCCCATGAATTAAAAGCATGTCATCCAACAATGTATTCTTCTTTGCTGTAGTTCTTTATCTGGAGTATAGCACTGGGAGTAATTCTAGGTTGAGTAGCTGCTTAAAACTTCAGCTCTTGGTTTATCTCTGTCATCTGGAGTGATTTGCAGCACATCCCCTTCTTCATAGAATGTGATCCTGGTATAACGAAAGTAACTTGCTACACTGGATCATCTGCTCCCGTGATGATTGGATCACCAAGAACCATTGCTCTCTTCATCTTATTGCAATGCTTCCTTTAGGACTCTCCTGAACTATCTGCTTTCTCTTTTTGTCTACTTGGCAACGACCAAGCCCCCTCTCCCAGTGCAGGGGTCCAAATCAAAGTCAGATTTTCTACCATATGCACAAGTATGTATTCACTGATGCAATGTAAAACTCTCTTGCTGCAGCATCGTGGGAACAAAGCAACTAAGAAGCAGCATTCACAAAGAAATATAAACTAAATGTAAATTGTATACAATTTTTACAAGAAAGCACAGAACAGAAAAAGACATTGCCCACTGTAGCACAAAGTGATCGACCTCCTAGATGGACCATAGTCACATGAACTGTTAGTCAATTTCAAAGTTGTGAGATGCATATAGGATTAACAAGTGATGTGTAACAAAAATATTATGAAATTCTTTTGTTTACTTTAAAGAAAAATTCTGTATGTTACTTTTGTCAATATTAGCTGCACAATTTGTTGACACTCTTAATGCTGCTATTTTACTATATTTTTGAATGAGCAATGTTCTCATTGCTTGACCAATATGGATGCATTCCCTTCCAGTATACATCAGCGTTAACGTACGATGGGATACTCGTCATGGCTGAGGCATTCCGTTACCTTCGAAGACAACGAATTGGGATCTCAAGGAAGGGAAATGCTGGAGACTGTCTCGCGAACCCTGCTGCTCCATGGGTTCAAGGTATCGACACAGAAAGGGCACTGAAACAGGTAAAATGTTATTTGTGCAGTATAGTTTGTATGATTGCAGTTTCATAATATAGACCTTGATCTTCAGATGCGAGTACCAGTGAAACTGTCAGGGGGCACATTCCAATGTTATACATGGATACCTAAACAAGCCAGTTTGTCCTTCTGCTCCATTGCTCTGTTGTACTGATCCCTCAACAAAAGGTTCTGCATCTCTGTGGATGTCAAGGGCATAAGGCTGGATTATGCTAGATCTGGCTCACTGCCCAGACTGGTCCCTAGTGATGCCCTGTACTCACTCACTTTGGGATGCAGAGAATTATATGAGCTGACCTCCCACACCAGAAAACCTTTCCATGATGTACAGCGAGCACCAAGTGACACGTAGACCTCAAGTGTTGCAGCCCTAGGCCCACTCACATAATGCACTAATAACCTTTGACAGCTTGCTGTTGTCAAAGGTTTCTGAATTATTTTTATATGTTGCTACTAGTCAGAGACATTTGAAAACTATTCAAATCAATGTAATGCATTTTTTTGAATAACACAACTATAATTCAAGGACTTAAACACGAGCAAACAATTAAAACATTGGACATTTACACTTAAGCTTACAGTGGTCTTTTTCTGTAGGTTTAAGTTGCCCTGCACATACCATACTCTTGTAGCCAGTGCCTCTCCTCAAACGTGATCTACAGCTGAGCCAAGCATTTTCCATCGCTGAGTGGCTGTAAATTGATGCACAATAGGCCACAATAAGTGAATGGAATACAAGCCCCAGGAGATCTCTGTGATCCAAATTTTTCAGATCACAGAAACTAACCAGAGAGAGCATCAAAATGAATCACTTGCCTGATTCCAAATGTATTCCGTGGCAAAACACCAAATATGTAAATGTTGCGGATAGATCCCAGGAGGAGCAGACAGAACAAATCAGGCCAACTCAGAGAATTGTTTCAGACTAAAGGACTTTATTTATACATGATATCACGGAGAGCCTCTGTACCTAAAAGCGGTGTTTAGGGGCTCTGCTTAGCTTTCAGAAACACTTCATTATATAGACACAGCATACGTGTCTAGAAAAGCACATTGCTTGACTGTGAACTTAGAACTGGATTGCAACAACGTGACTTTGAACTTAGAACTAAATCACAACGTTTTGGTTGCATTCCTTCTTGCAAGGACTTTAGCTAAATCTCAAGAACATTCACAAGCGATTAGGTTAACCCCTACATATCCAAAGAGTCTTAAATTCTTCCACAGCAAATTTTCCCCAGTGTTTTCTTTGTTTCCTCATCCTCGACCTAGGTTTCAGCTGTTTTTAAAGCACTGATTTGAAATGATTCTTTTATGAGTTCAGACCTTCCTTTGGTCGGGGTTGACCATGGATATTGTGACTTAGCTGTCTATTCACAAGCCAGGGCAGTACAACCTAGTGAGCATGCTGCCCTCTCCATGCTAATGAATCCAAAGGAACGGTGGAGACTGATACAGTTTAGTACCAGTTGCATCACAAGAGCGGCCAGTCAGCATTGAACTGAACATGGGACAGCCTTAGGTACTCCAGCTAAAGGTTCTTCCTCAGGGCTTACTCCTGAAGCTTTCCCAAGGCAGTGGAGGTTTGAGGTCAGAGGTTTCCTTCTCTGAGCTGCCAACTGCAGCTGATGAGCCCCATCTGCCTGGAGCAACTGGTTTTGAGGAGCCAGTAACCCATCTTTGTGTGTTCTCCTGTCAGTAAAAGCAGTTCCGCTGCTCTTAGTAACTGAGCCACACGGGAAAGCCAGGAGCTGGACGTGGTTGCCAGGGGCTATTTGAGACACACACCATTGGGAGCATTTAATAGGCAGCAGGAGCTTGTCCCCATTAACCCCCTTCCCCCCCCCGTACACCAGTTATGACAACCTTACAGAACTTTTTTATGAATTAACCACTGTTACAGCACATTATTATTCGCTGTAAATATATCTTACCTGCTGAACATTTTGGGAGAGCAGCAACTATTGTTATCAGTTCCACCAGACTCAAGGAAAGCTTCCTTCCACTGATATCAGACCCTGAAAAAAACCTCACGTATTAAAGGTGAGTTCTTGTTCTCCCAGTCTACCTTACTGAAGCTCTGGTACTTAATGTATTTACCTGCACTGCACTCACTCCACCGCTGTCGCACTCTATTCTGCACTCTCTTTCCTTTTTACCCCCTTGAGGTGCATACATTGGCATGATCTGCCTGGATAAAATCTTCTCACTGTATCTCAGTACACACAACAGTGATGATTGATTGATGGCATCCGTCAGTCTCGCGAGACCGTGGATCTGCGCCAGGGTCCTCTCCAGGGCGCAGGCCTGGGCAGGGTTGTATGGAAGACCAGCAGTTGCCCATGCAGCGAGTCTCCCCTCCCCATGACACCAATGTTGTCCAACGGAAGGGCAGGGCCGATACAGCTTGACACCGGTGTCATCTCAGGAGTTTCCAGAGTGAGGTTGAAGACAACGTCGGACTGCCTTAGGGACTCCAGCTCCGGATTTGTCCTCCAGGTTTACTCCGGAAGCCTTTCCCATGAGTGGGTATGGCCGCAAGCGGAGGTTTGAAATCAGACTTTTCCCTCTCTTAGATGGACTGCCTTCCCAGGCTGACGAGCTCCAGCTACACACAACAGTAATAAATCAAATCCATACCAAGAATCAAATTTCATAAAAGTGACACGTTTGGGCACCAGTGAGGTGAAAGACCAGTTAAGTTTGTTTTTGGTGAAACTGGACATGTGATGGACAGAACCAATAGAGAATACTACTCAGTCTGAAAACGTGATTGTATTCATATCCTTCCAAATGATGGGCATCAGTGCCTTAATTAAATTACACTGACACTGAAGAACCATCGTATGGTAACTGTTCCCAGTTGTCCATTGGTGCAAACATGTTCAAATTGAACTAAAGTCTTCCCTACATCACATGTATTTCCATTCCTTATAAATGGAGTGTTTCTGGACAGACTACAGGTGGTGTCGGAAAAGGGATCAGCTAATTGTTTATTTGATTGAGGGTGTGTGTGTGTGTGTGTGTGTGTGTGTGTGTGTGTGTGTGTGTGTGTGTGTGTGTGTGTGTGTGTGTGTGTGTGTGTGTGTGTGTGTGTGTGTGTGTGTGTGTGTGTGTGTGTGTGTGTGTGTGTGTGTGTATAAACACACCACTATATAACATAGAGGTAGTTTACAAAAAATGGAATTTTAATGAGAATAACACAATCTAAATAAAAACATGAAGGGAGGAAACTGCAGCTAAAAATCAATAGTGTTTATAATGAGTTTTCTGTCTAGTTCAAGGGCCATCTATTTATTTGAGAGAAATGAATGAGACACACTATAACTAAACTGTTCACGGCCACCTGTGGCCATGTAATGACTTGAATTCTAATGAAGAAAGTCAGATTGCATCTTGCACTGCGAGTTTCAATCTCGATGCGATGAATACAACTTAACAACTGCGAAACCTCCTGAGGTGAGGCAGCACCTTAAAGAGCTACATTAATGCTCTAAACCCCATCCATTTAACAAACCATCAGAAACCAAAATGCTACCCATTACTTTAGAAAGCGACACGAGGAAGACTTACACAGAGAATCATTTGTGGCAAAGTTATAAAGATCTTCCATTGTAAATAGCTCTCATAGGGACACTTGCATTGTAGTCACTGGGTTTTAATTGTCCTCATCTGATGGTGAATTATTTATTCAAGAGCCTGCATAAATACTACTTAGCTGAAAACCTTTGGAGATGTGTTAAGTTAATAAAGGATTTCACAACAGCAGGTGTGTTTGCTTTGTGGTCATCAGCAATAAACAAGTGTTCATTTAAAACCAGTCTCTATTTTTGCCCAGTGGTATGGTTTTTAACCATTGCACAATGTTTGAAGTGAGCCATGCAGACTATAGAATTTCACTTTCCCTAAGTGGGAGAGGAAAAGGATCAGCTTCTCTCCAAGCCTTTTGCAGATACAGACTGCTGGTTAAGTCAGCGGATGCAGCTATGGTGGTACTGGGGTACTGGGATACTGGAGAGGCACATAAGAACAATAATGGCCATGTGACCATGGTTCAGTCATGGTCAATCTGTAGCCTCTCATAAGTTCCAGGTTTAGATTTGACAGTCCACTTGAGATTAATTGCTGTCTGTAGAGGAAAATTCTACCATCTTCTTCTGATCCTCTCCATGTAAAATAGTTTCCTAAGTAACATTATTCCTGGACTCTCAACCGTCAAAGGCCATTTCTCTCTATCTATCCTATCATTTACCCTTAACATCTTAAAAAAATCAAATTGGCCCTAAACCAATGGTCTTAGTTTACATAATCAGTCATAATTCAATACCTGTACTCTCGATAGCACTAATAATGCTGTGCTTTCATCCCTCCAAGCCCATTGGCTCCGATCCTCCAGAATTGCCCCATAAGCCATTTCCATGGCCATATTGTTTGTTTCACAACCTTGCAGACCCTGTTGTCCTGGAGATTATGCCACTGATGCTATCCACATGGCAAAATGGTCCATGGATGGTGACTAACTCTCAAGCAGTGGATCCTGAGGCTTGCTGTTGTCAAATAAATCTGCCTAAAAAGCTTACTTAAAAATAAAGTAATATCAATTTAATCTAAAAAAAAACTACCTTCGCCAGTCAAATGATTGCTGGTTCCAGAAGATTGAATGGTACCCTGCTACCCAGGCAGAGCAAAGCTGGGACGATGCTGAGGGTGCTTATGTACATCTGCCACCCCACCCCCCCAAAGCTCAGAATGATTTTCCACTCTTCATTCCCTCCCCCAACTTTCTCTCAGCTCAAAGACTGCAGCAGTGTCTTCACCTCAATAAAAGAGACAAGATGACCTGTAAAACTCATCTTGCTGGCTATTTATTATGGAACCAACAGCCAAAGATTTCGGGTCATTTTGTCTTTCAAAGGTGTAATGCTTATAATACTAAATGTGTAATTTAATTAGCCTAACTCGCTGTAGGATGGTATCTACTGTTTCTTAAGTAAGAAATATCTTGTTGATTATTCAGGTGGCTGCTCAGAATATATTAACAACTCCCATCATTTCTTGCTTCTGCCTTGACATCATTTAGTAGAGACACCAGGCTACAGAACTCAGGCTTAAAGAGTAACCTGTTAGCCATCATTTCCTACATTGAAGCATGAATGATTAATAGAGCTCAGGACAGAGGGAGGCCACTTACTTCTTCAAAACAACTATACAACACTCCCTTTCCTTTGTCCTTGTTACAGAACCCAGTAGATTTTCCTTTTCCAGTGCTATTTTCAAGTTGCAGTTGAATTATTATCCCTTACTCATTCAGGTAGTCATCCCAATCATAACTACTCACTTCATTATTATTTGGTAGCTGCCTCAGCACCCCTGGGACAGGATGGAAGAAAATTAAAATAGAAGTTGATGCTGTTATTGTGCTGTTTGAAATTTCAATCACAATAATGACAATAATGCATATATTTCCTTTGAACTCATTAAAGGTACGGATCCAAGGTTTGACAGGGAACGTTCAGTTTGATAACTACGGTCGGCGAACAAACTTCACAATCGATGTGTTTGAGCTGAAAAGTTCTGGCCATAGAAAGGTGAGTTATATAAAGCTATAACAAATTGGTATTATCAAATCTTCAGCCTCAAAACAGTTTATTAAAAAAAATTATTAATAAGGAATTTATTTCTGATTCTTGCAGAGTTAATCAGGAAACCCTTTTGTCAAAGGTGTTACCCCAACTTAATGTAGCCCCCTGGCACGCTGTCCCTCAGCCAAGCACTCCCACTTACCCAACAACTGAGAGGTCTGCTCCACCCACACCTCTGCCCCTTTAGGTCTGATATTATTCCAACAATCAGGCGGAGCCTACCACAGCTGAAACATTCTGACCTGTCGTTCCTTGCTCTCCTACCAGTATCGACAGCCCATGGTCCCACCAGCATTTCGTCAGCGCTAGTCTGAACTCGCACAATGACCTCTGGGTTACCCAACATGCATGCAGTGATAACCAGCAATTGCACACCAGCATTCTATCCCCGCAGCATGCACAATTTAAAGAGGGCGATCACACAGAATTCCACTAATTTCAATCCTGGAGGAGTCCCCACAATGTAGCCCCCAGCACGCCTCAGGCTCACTCAGCTCGCTTCCGTCTAGGGGGAGCAGCCTTCGGCCCCACCAGACTGGGTAATCAGCTGGTGTGGATGCTGTGAAACGTCCCCACCCTGCCAAATAACAGACAGTACACCATATGCAATTAAATGATTACACTTTATAGGTCTTACTGGGACTAAGTGATTAATAATGATACGGTATATATGAAGGAAAATAAAATAAAGAAAAGGCGCCAAAACTTATCAAAGTCCAAACTACTTTATGCACAACCGTTGGAGCTCATTTAACGAAGTCTTCTAGCCACCATTCGATCCCCTCAGTCCTCCCCAACTCGTAGCTCGGGACCACCCAAAGTGATCAACCAAGCACCCTCAGTACGTCTGTCTTCGTCTCCTCTCCTCACCAAAACTCCTGGCCTCGGACCCCCGCTCAGGATCCGTTCCGTCGCCCAGCTTACAGCATCGCGTCCTCTCTCTCTCACCCCCTCATGCCGACTCCCCAAATGCCTGCCAACAATAGTTTACAGACCCAGAAGAGAGAATATTGTTAATCCCAATTGGTTAACAAATGAATCCAATTCCCATTATCAGTAAATTTTAATCCAAACAAGCTGTGAGAGAAAGCACTTATCATACAAAGAAGCATTCCTACTTTTAACAAAACAAAGAAGCCATTTTGATTAACATACGCAGTAGCATTAAGAAACCAAGAAACCCCTTTACACCAAAAAAAAATCCCTTACACTAACTTTATCATTTAAAAGTAATCTGTAAAATGTTTGATATTGCTTGTATAACTTCAGACTTTGGATAGTCGACAAATGGGAATAGGGACAGTGTCAGGAATTAAACTCGAAATGGCTATCGTATCATATTTCAGTACAAGAACCAATCATCCAGCCAATGTCTCGGATGATAGAACTCCCACACTTTTTGTCTAATTCTATTAACTTGACCTACGAGCCTACTTTTTGCAGGATTTTTCATTCAAAAGCATTTGTGTTTCCATACAAGCCAGACAATATCACACATCTGTAAAAATATCAAAGTTTTAGATGTCATACTGAATCTTCACAAACTTCTAAGAAGTAGAGGTGCTGTCGTATTTTCTTCACAATTACACCTATAACCAGGACAGGCCCTCTAAAATGATAACACTGAGGAATTTTAAATTGCTGACCCTCTTCACCTCTGATCCTCTAATAAGGACTGGCTCATGGGCCTCTGGTTTCCTCCTCCTGAAGTCAGTAATCATCTCCTTGGTCTTGCTGACATTGAGGGAGAGGTTGTTGTAGTGGCACCGCTCAGACAGATTTGCAGTCTTGCTCCTATATGCTAATTCATCACGACTTTTGATTCAGCCAATGACAAAGGTGTCATCAATGGTACTAGATGCTTGGAGGACAGCCAACTTTGTTCCACTGTTTAAAAAAGGCTCTGAACATAAACCAGGAAATTATAGGCTGGTCAGTCTAACAGCAGTTATGGGAAAGTTGTTGGAAGGTGTTCTAAGGGATCGGATATATAAGTATTTGGATAGACGTGAACTGGTTAAGGATAGTCAGCAGGGCTTCATGCGTGGTAGGTCACGTCTAACCAATCTTACAGAATTTTTCAAGGAAGTTACCAGGAAAGTGGATGAGGCCAAGGCATTGGATATTGTCTACATGGATTTTAGCAAGGCATTGAACAAGGTCCAGCATCGCAGTTGGTCAAGGAGGTTCAGTCACTCAGCGTTCAGGATAAAGTAGTAAATTGGATTGGACATTGGCTTTGCAGGAGAAGCCGGAGAGTGGTAGTAGATGGTTGTCTCTCTGACTGGAGGCCTGTGACTACTAGCTTGCCTCTGGGATTGGTGTTGGGTCCATTGTTGTTTGTCATCTATATCAGTGATCTGGATGATAATATGGTTAACTGGTTCAGCAGATTTTTAGATGACACCAAGATTGTGGGTGCAGTGGACAGTGAGAAAGGCTTGCAGAGGGAACTGCATCAGCTTGAAAAATAAGCTGAAAATGGCAGATGGAATTCAATGCAGACTGTTGCAAGGTTTTGCACTTCAGTAAGACTAACAGGTCCATAATTTGTTGAAAGTGGCATCACAAATAGATAGGGCCATAAAGAAAGCTTTTGGCCCATTGGCCTTCATAAATTAATGTATTGAGTACAGAAGATGGATATTATGCTGAAGTTCTATAAGACATTGGTGAGGCCTAATCTGGAGTATTGTGTGCATTTTTGTCACCTACCTACAGGAAAGATGTAAAAAAGATTGAAAAAGTGCAGAAAAAAAATTACAAGGATGTTTCTGGGTCTGGAGGACCTGAATTATAAGAAAAAATTGAATAGGTTAGCACTGTATTCTTTAAAATGTAGAAATTAAGGGGAGATTTGATAGAGGTATACAAAATTATGAAGAGTATAGATAGGGTAAACGCAAGCAGGCTTTTCCACTGAGATTGGGTCAGACTACAGCCAGATGTCATGGGTTAAGAATGAAAGGTGAGAAGTTTAAGGGGAATTTCTTCACTCAGAGGGTTGTGAGAGTGTGGAACGAGCTGCCATTGCAAGTGATGTGTGTGAGCTCGTTTTCAATGTTTAAGAGAAGTTTGGATAGATACATGTGTGATAGGGTTATGGAAGGCTATGGGTCCGGATGCAGGTCAATTTAAATGGTTTCAACGTGAATTAGATGGTCCAAAGGGCCTGCTTCTGTGCTGTACTTCTTTATGACTCTATCTGCAAAATTAAATATGGCATTGGACCTGCGCTTAGCTACACACTCATAAGTGTGAAGTGAGTAGAGCAGGGGATAAGCACACAGCCTTGTGGTGCACCTGTGCTGATGGAGATTGTGGAGGAGATGGTGTTGCCAATCTGAACTGACTGGGGTCTACAAGTGGGGAAATAAAAAGGATCAAATTGCACAAGGAGGCATCAAGGCTAAGGTCTTGAGCTTACTAATTAGTTTTAAGGGTGTGACAGTATTGAATACCAAGCTGTAGTTCATGAAGAACCTCCTGATGTATGCATCTTCGCTGTCAAGATGTTCTAGGGTTGCGTGAAGAGCCAGTGAAATGGCATCTGCTGGTGATCTGTTATGCCGATAGGCAAACTGGTGCAGATCCAAGTCGCCTCTCAGACAGGAGTTGGTATGTTTCACCACCAGCCTCTCAAATGGGTGACTTCTTATTTCCCCTAGTTCTTTCACAGGAGGGGAGTTCTCCACATACACTCTGTCAGAATCTCATGTGTTTTAGTCAAGTCCCCGGTACAGTTTTTCCCTATCAAACAGTAGCATAACTACCTACACTTGTATTTGATCCCTCCAGCAATAAGCAATAATGTTCTGACAGCTCTCCTAATTACTTGCAATGCCTGAACAGTAGTCTTTTGTGAATCGTTCTATCTGCATCTGAGAGCTCTGCAATCTCTCTTCACTTAGTTAATATACTTTTAATTTTTACTGCCAAAGTAGGCAATTTCATAACCTCCATTCCTTTTTTCCACATGTTTATCAAGAATCACATTAAATGTATCATGAGTTAGTCACCTCTAGTACTTTGTTTTTGGTGAACACCTGCTAACCATTCTCTAGGTAAAGAAATACCTCCCAAACTTAATTTTAAGTTAACTACCAATTATCTTAGAATTATTGCTTCTAAAGACTCACATTTGGATATGAAGCTAACTGATCTTCAAAGCGCACCTTGACTCAGTGCAGTTTTAAAATGTATTAGCTGTAGACAATTTCAAGTTCAAAAAAAGTATTTTTTATCTCTGACAGGCTGTGGATGAGCCAAATATTTTGCTAAGCTATGAGCTTTTATAGGGTATTGAAACAGATACTCCCAAAATGGTGTAAATGCTGATAAATTATTTGCCTTGCAGTGATAAACTGGTAAGTCAGAATTCATTAGAAAGTCCTGGTCTTATTGCGCTGCGCTACCATTTTGATTATTTCAAGAGCACTCTCCCTGACTTTGCAAGAAGTTGATTATCATTGTGCCATTTACTGTCGATTCCTTCTTTATTGCAAGGGATATGTGGTATCACAATAGGGTAGTACTGATGCAAGATTAGAGGCAGTGGTGAGGCCAAACCTAGGTACAACATTGAATTTGGTCTTCACGTTTAAAGACTGATAGTTTGCACCGAGATGAAGATGATAGCTAATGAAGAAAGTTTGGGAAGGTTGACCTTTATCAAATTTTAGAAGAATACGAGCTAACCCTAATGAAACTTAAGATTCTGGGTTAATGCTGAGTGGATATTCATGCGATATCTGGGGCCAGGCATCACTATGTTCAGGCTAAGGTGTTGGCTGTTTAAGACAGATGAGGAAAATTCCTTCACACTGAGTGCTGTGAATCTTTGGAGTTCTGCTGTTGGAATCACTGTATAACAGCTAGACAAACATAGGAAGAATACTTGAACAGAGGTGTATACAGGGAGAAAGTGGAAATAGATACTGAGGCTGCCATGATCTTATTGAATCACTGAACAGGTTTGAGAGCTTAATTGGCCTGTTATTAAAACAGAAATTACTGGAAATTTCTGGCGTCTGTGGAAAGTAGCAAAAATAATGTTTCCGATCAATAACCTTCCATAGAACAGGTTTAGTGGTTCAATATTCCACCTCCCAGTATTTTAGAGACTGAATTTTAGTGTACTTTCTTCTACACGTCTTCTGTTAACACAGCCAGGGATGATTGTGGAATCTGTCAGCTACAATAGCTCATTGCCATGCAATTGCTGAAACATATTTCTCCAAAACCCTACACATGCCTTACAATTATATCGATGTCTTGAATTTCCCCAAATTCCATTATTGTGACATTAATGACCTTGCCTTCAACTGCCAAGACTCCATGATCTGCAGTGCCTCTGTTGCGACGCTATTACAGCTGAGAGTGTCGGAGTTCAGAGTTCGATTCCAGCGTCCTCTGTTAGCAAGCTTGTACATTCCTTCCCATGTGCATACAGTTTTCCTCCAGATGTTCTGGTTTCCTTTCATGGCCCAAAGACGTACCAGTTAGTAGGTTAATTGGTCACTGTAAATTGTCCTGTGATTAGACTAGGGTTAAATCAGTGGGTTGCTGGGTGGCATGGCTCAAGGGGCCAGAAGGATCTGTTTTGTGCTGTATCTCTATATGAATAAAATGATAAAAGTAAGTGATTCCCAAAGTCCCACTGCCTCTGTACCTCTCTTCTTTCACTGTGCATATCAAAATACACCTTGTCACCCTCAGATCACCCTTTGTGGCTTTTGCCCACTGTTGCTTATGTTGCTAGTAAGTGGTGTGGGACTAATTAACTACCTGATGATGCTGCATGAAAGTAGGTAGTTATGTTGTTATTCATGTAGATCTGGAAAAATCTTGGGCCCTTCTGAAATCCTGGATTTTCCTTTGTTGAGGTGCATTCTAATTACTTTCCAAGGACATTTCAGACTGTGGGGGAAAAAATAAAATCAGGGCACAAAACATTTAATTCATGACATAGATCATAGACAGTACATTTCTGGGAAATTATGTGCCATTATTATATGTTTTGTTATGTGCCCACTAACCCATTTGCTCCTTGTAGAATTCTTTTGAGGATGTGTATTAATGTGTGGATTTATCAAGAATGATTTCAGCACACCTAAAGAATTAATTCTGAGTCATATGAAGAGTTTTATCAGTTTATCTTGGAGTACTGTGGAGTTTGAGGATTAGAAAGTGTGTCTTGTGTTAATTATAAACTCTTCTGTAATTAGACAATCAAGGGGTGGCATGTCTAAGTGTGGTTTATATACTCATACTTGAGGAAGGTCAGCTATCTGTCTTCACTGAACAGATGACTGAAGCAAATGCAGTATTACTGTCATGAATTCTAATATCCACTACTGAGTAATTATCATCAGCAGATTGAGAGTGGAAGGCTTGATCTTCTTCAACAACACATTCCGGACATTTTTTCCTCCCAGGTAAAAGAGAGATATTGATTGAGTTATGAATAGGTACTATAGGGTTGAACTTGGTCTTCCTGTTGTAACTTAATGCAAGGTCGTTCATGCATTGGGGAGGGGAGTGCAGAAGAGCCTCCTTCTCGGATCTGTAGAACTGAGGAGCTTGCTAGAGATTTCCATTGGTAAGCGACATATTTGTATGCTAATTAATACACTTAGCCCTGCCTGATATAAAGACACTTGCATTACAGTTAAACTCTGCCTGTGAAAAGCTGTAGAGATATGACAATCTAACCCCTGAAAGAAAGAGGGAATTCAGGTATTGCAGCTATTGATGGTTGGTGTGGAAAATTCATGCCAAAGGAACGAACGTAACAAGCAAGAAGAATCGGCCATTCACCTACACCTGCTCTGCCCTTCAATAATACCATGGCTGATCGTTGATTTCAGTACCACATTTCAGCACTAAGTCTATTTCTCTCAATGGATGGATTCACCCAAAGAAAACATTGGCTCATTCGTCATCAACATACCACTGCCTCAGTGGTAATCGCTCCTTATAGTCCTTGCTAAATTAGGAGAACTTGGCTGAAAGGGACACAGAGGTGTTGTTGCCTGCTTCACTCTCCGATTGGGGCAGTCAGAGAGGCTTCCGCTCTGGACTGCTTATTTTTGGGAGCCTGCCCCTTTAGCAAGGAATATACACAGCTAATTTGAAAAATATGAATATTAACTGATCTTATTTAACTATATTTAATTAACCAATATTTTGTGATTATCAAAAGACTTATATTTTTCTCATAAGCCTGGAAGCATTGTTCAGGTAGTCTGCCCACTTTTGAGTTACAGAGGTTAAAGAAAGCTCAGTAGAATGCAAAGCTGTAGAGAAGTAGTAGGACACAGAAAGGTGAATGCTGATAGTGAAGCCTGCCAAAACACACCGTTAATAATTGCGTAGCTGATTGAAATTAATCAGGAAAGCTGTGCTCCTCAGTGGATTTAGTTTCATGTTGTGCATTGAGCGTTATCTGATTATGAACCATTCAGTGATATAGTTGTATTAGAGCCCTTAGTGCAATCTGCGGATTGACTGTTTACTGTGAAATTGCAGCAGGTGCACTGCAATGCACTTGGTAAAACAGTCAGGAATTATTTACTGTGGTCATGCGTCAGAGCAGCAACTCCCACGTCTTGCCTTCAGTCTAGATCTCGGCTGCAAAGCAAGCAATTTACACTGCTGCATGTGAATCTATGACCAAGTTGAATGCAGAAAAATATACTACAGGCTGCTTCTTCAGGCATGTAATTTAATCAAACCTGTCAAGCCTCAATTATCCCAATGGCTGTGAGTGGCATTTTGAGAGAATGCTGTCTGTAAGAAACAGGCAAAGACAAAAGCACTGAAATCAGACTGCAATTTATGTGATCTTTCTTTTAAAACAAACGTCCACTGATCCCAGTTGTCCGGCCTTGGTAGAAAATGATTTAATACCATAGAAAAATTCCTCATTGACATTTCTGCACCTTTGGGACTTTAATGTGGTCATTGCTACTGTATGTACTGGTGTAAACCAAGTATAATGGTGTGTGTGTGTGTGTGTGTGTGTGTGTGTGTGTGTGTGTGTGTGTGTGTGTGTGTGTGTGTGTGTGTGTGTGTGTGTGTGTGTGTGTGTGTGTGTGTGTGTGTGTGTGTGTGTGTTAACGATGCCTTCCAAAGCTGATCTCAGAATTACAAGATAAATCATAACACAGTTGTCTTTTAATGCAGACAGTCGTTTGCCTAGGGCTGACACTTCCCTATTAAATAATATGACAGAGTAATACTTAAAATTATAGTGGTTAAATTCACATTTCCATCTCATGGTGAATTTTCCCCTTCATTTGAACTGAAGAATATAGAAAGCAATCGTTAAAGCCCCTCTAACTATGAATAACCTGCTCCTCAACAACCTCCCTGCTTCAATGTGAAATTCAAACAGTGACTCTTTTGGAAAGAGCTACTTACAGTTTACCACACTTTGTGTGGAAAAACCTTCCCTCACTCCTATATGACTGAGAATAAGACCCATAAATCCTGTGGCAAACTTCCCATCGGGAGCAGTTGTTTATCCATACCTACCTTGCCAAATTCCTTGATGGTGAATAAAACAAGTTCCACAAGGATATCAGATTGACAGGATTGTATCAATAAGTTGCGACTCTCCCGTGTAGCTTCAATGGGAATCATCATGCACTGTATTCCTATTTAGGACAACCAGAGCTGAAATCCACAGTTACAGACATGGGTACTTCAGTAAGCAGCTGTGTTTTAAGATGATTAAAAAATCTATTGACCCTCAAGACGGCAGACTCAAGGCTCTATTGAAGTTCTCTTTTAAGAATTGAAATGCAGAGACATTAGACCCCCACTCCAACTATCCTCCTGGTGAATGTACAATCTCGAGAAAATAAAACTGAAGATCCCAATTGCAGTACCAGAGGGACAACAGGGACTGCTGTGTACTTAGCATGACTCACCCCCGCCATTTTGGAGGGAGCACCGCAGCCCGAGCGACTCACTGCAAAGACAGGACAGCTGGGTCTTTAAAAGGTAGCGGGTGGAGTATGCTGTATGGTTAACTGATCGTGGTGCACAGACACAGAAGTTCTGTCTCAATCCTGCTCTCCCATTCTGGAACACCTAGTGGTCAAGATCCATCCCATCTTATCTGACAAGGGACTTTTCCGCCATCATTCTAGTAGCGGTATACATTCCACCTCTGGCCAACATCAGGCAGGCACTGGAGGAGCTGAGCACAGTCACAAAACTGCGCACCTGATTTCGAACGGGTCAGCGTAGAGAAGTCTCTGAACAACTACCACCAACATATCACCTGTGGAACCAGAGGAGCCAACACAC
This sequence comes from Hypanus sabinus, assembly GCF_030144855.1. NCBI lineage: Eukaryota > Metazoa > Chordata > Chondrichthyes > Myliobatiformes > Dasyatidae > Hypanus > Hypanus sabinus. The sequence continues at coordinate 50,959,006 of NC_082708.1, read as the reverse complement.
CATCATAAATACTTACCGTGCCATCCCACACCCACACTTTGGAAAGTCCAATAGCTGGCTTTATTTTCAGTCCCAACATACAGGCAGAGATTAAGTGGTGACCAGTGGTGATGACCAAGAAGGAATGGTCAAGAGAGACAGAGGAGCACTTAGATAGTGGCATTGAGTTGGACATTATTCAGGGATTCATCTTTGAATTCCAACAGCCCAATCAGCACCAGGAGCAGACCACAGCAACAAAGTTTCTTGCAGGTTGGTTACACTTGTTTAAAAGTACAGAAGGGACAAGCAGGGCGGCCATTGTCGGGAGCAGGCCAGTGACGAGAGTGAGAATGTCAGGCTTTGGCTGGAAAGAGACGTTGGCTCTGGGTTGTTCTGTTAAGGTTCCCTTTTTGTCTCTCTTATTGTACCTAGTGTAGTAAATGCTGTAGTATGTTCTTCATGCCAGATGCTGGAGTCCTGGAAGACCCAGAGTCTCCCAGGGAACTACATCTGCGTGAAGTGCACCCGGCTGCAGCTCCTTGAAGACCGTGTTCAGGATCTGGAGCAGCAGCTGGATGAAATTCGTCTTGTATGGGAGAGTGAGGAGATAATCGATCAGAGTTACAGGGAAGGGGTCACCAGTAGCTGGGTGTCTGTCAGGAGAAATTGAAATGTTGGGAACTGAATGTCCAAGGTTACACGTTGTATCGGAAGGATAGGAAGGTAGGCAGAGGGGGTGGTGTGGCTCTGCTGGTAAAGATGTGACATAAGATCAGAAGATGTTGAATCCCTGTGAGTTGAGTTAAGAATCTGCAAGGGTAAAAAGACCCTGATGGCAGTTATATACAGGCCTCCCAACAGTAGCTGGGATGTGGACCACAGATTACAACAGGAAATAGAAGGGGCAAGTTAAAAGAGCAATGATATGATAGTCATGGGAGATTTCAACGTACCAGTCAATTGGGAAAATCAGGTTGGAAATGGATCTCAAGAGAGTGAGTTTGTTGAATGCCTATGAGATGGCTTTTTGGAGCAGATTGTTGTTGGGCCTACTAGGAGATCAGTTATACTGGATTGGGTGTTATGTAATGAACCAGAAATGATTAGGGAGCTTAAGGTAAAATAACCCTGAGAGGCAGTGATCACAATATGATTGAATTCAATTTGAATTTTGATAGGGAGAAAGTTAAGTCTGATGTATCAGTATTTCAGTGGAGTAAGGGAAATTGCAGTGGTATGACAGAGGAGTTGGCCAAAGGAAACTGGAAGGAGATACTGGCAGGGATGCCAGCAGAGCAGCAATGCTGTGTGCTTCTGGGAAAAATGAGGAAGGTGCGTGACATGTGTATTCCAAAAATAAAGAAAAGAAATACTCAAATGGTAAAATAGTACAACCGTGGTTGACAAGGGAAGTGAAAGTGAATGTAAAAGCAAAAGAGAAGGCATACAACAAAGCAAAAATTTGTGTGAAGACAGAGGACTGGAAGCTTTTAAATGCTACAAAGAGAAACTAAAAGAATCATTAGGAGGGAAAAGATGGAATATGAAAGCAAGCTAGCAAATAACATCAAAGTTGATAGTAAAAGCTTTTTCAAGTATGTAAAATATGAAAGAGAGATGAGAGTGGATATAGAACTGCTAGAAAATGAGGCTGCAGAAAATGTCAGCCTCATAATAATAACGGGGGCCAAGGAGATGGCAGATGAACTAAATGAGAATTTTGCATCAGTCTTCACTGTGGAAGACATTAGCAGTGTGCCAGATATTGTAGTGTGTGAAGGCAGAGAAGTGGGTGCAGATACTATTACAAGGGAGAAGGTGCTCAAAAAGCTGAAAGACTGAAGGGTGCATAAGTCACCCAGACCAGAGGAACTGCATCCTAGAGTTCTGAAAGAGGTAGTGATAGAGATTGGGGAGGCAATAGTAATGATATTTCAAAAATTACTTGATTCTGGCATGGTGCTAGAAGATTGGAAAATTGCAAATGTCACTCCACTCTTTAAGAAAGAAGGGAGGCAGTGGAAAGGAAATTATAGACCAGTTAGCATGACCTCGGTAGTTAGGAAGATGTTAGAGTCAATTGTTAAAGATGAGGTTATGGAGTACTTGGTGATGCAGGACAGATAGGATAAAGTCAGCATGGTTTCCTTAAGGGAAATGTGAACAGTTTAGGACTCTTTATCTAAGAAAAGATGTGCTGACATCGGAGAGGGTTTAGTGGAGGTTCACAAGGAATATTCCAGGAATGAAAGGAACGTCTTCATGAGTTCAATGTCCATTTAGAAATCAGATGGCAGAGGGGAAGAAGCTGTTCCAGAATCGCTGAGTTTGTACTTTCAAGCTTCTGTATCTCCTGTAACAGTGAGGCCACTGCACAGGATTGGAAATAGCTGCAGAAAGCTGTAAACTCAGCCATCTCCACCATGGGTACTAACCTCCCCAACATAAAGGACATCTTTAAAAGGCGTTACCTCAAAAAGGCAGCATCCGTTATTAAGAAGCCCCAATCATCCAGGACATGCCTTCTTCTCATTGCTATGATCAAGGTGTAGGTACAGGAGCCTGAAGACAAATACTCAAAGTTTCAGGAACAGATTCTTCCCTTCCACCATTGATTGGACAATATACTAGCTCACTACTTTATTTTTTTCTCTCTCTGTTTCCACAACTTATTTTTATATGTTTCTTCATGTAATTTATAGTTTTTCATATTATTTTATATTGGACTTTACTGTTGCCACAAAAACAACAAATTTCAAGACATGTGCCAGTGATAGTAAGCCTGATTCTGAAATTTCATTTTATTTGTGAAAAAAGAATACTGAAGTAAGCTTGAAATGGAATTGTCAATGATTTATTTCAAACAAAATAGGTATTTATTTATGGTTAATAGTTATTATAATCTTTTTGATCATTTGCTTAATCTGGCAGTGTTCCTACAGACTGGAGAGAACTCATACAGCATTAGGTGGAGGAATATGTTTTATTAATATGTAAGCAATACTCCATAGGTCACGGAAATTTGAAATAAGACAGAACTTTGCAGATATTTCAAGTCAGATGGTGGCATGTTTGGACACAGCGGTCTCTCTAGAGTCCTACCAAAGGTGTGATTGTTCGCCGTTTGCTTTTTTGTCACTATCACATGACACTGTTGGGTATCAAAGACATCAAGTACTGCAGGCCTACCTCACTAGCGAGTTGCATAATAGCCATGGAGCTGGATGTGTTGCGGACCCAGTAGCGGTGTGCAGAGGCAGTGCGAGATCCAGCAGATGGGGCTGATCATCTTGGACGTTTCTGCTGTGATCTTAAGACTTTGTTGAATATTGGTGATGTAGAACCCCGCGAGTCTGATTCACTGGTTCGCTGGCAGGACTGACGGCAGGGGAGCTGTGTGGCTGTGGTTGAGGTGTGGATCAGGCCTCATTCATGTCACCTGTGGCGGCCGCTGAGGAAGGTGATGCGGGAGCTGGCTGTGTGTCGCTAAATTCCATGTTGGGTTGGAGGCTAGCCCCTCCTGTCAGCGCTCCCCTCCAGTGTTTGCTTGGTGGGAGGCAAGCTGGACTGCGTTCGACTGTGGCTGCCCTGCGAGGTACGAGGTACTACTGCAGGCTGTTCTTGCAGAAACGTGGCACAAGTACAGCATCCATGCACCATCCGTCCACAGGCCAAGACACTCAGGGATTTGGGCTGTTTTCTGATTTTTTAACATTAAGTTTGAAACTATGATTTTCTGCTATCATAATTAAATGTGCTGTGTGCGACTGTGGTTCTGCATTTTGCCCTTTTGCCCCAGAGGAACACTGTTTCGTTTGCCTGTATTCATGTGTATGGTTGAATGACAATTAAATTTGAACTTGAACTTGGGCCTGATTTTGCAACTTGGATAGAATCAGAGGAAAGGAAGACAGAGTCGGTCAAATCGTGCTGGCTGTATCTGGCCTTCAAAACACTCCCCTGCTAGTAAGTTGTGTGCCTGCTGAGAGACAGATGCCGGCACATCTGTCACTCTGTGCTGTGGTTGGACTCGACATGAATCGCTGTATTGCCGGAATTACTCGGCATTGCACAGGGGAATCTGCATCTTTAATCCTATGCCAGTCTGACCAGACGTGGGATTTTGAAGCCCCTCTGTTCCTCAATGGTGGTTCTCAATTGGAGATTAGGAAGGAAAGAATAGGTTCCTATTTAATTTTTAAAACTGCCTGCAGCCAATTCACTGGCTTTTAGATGTCTTTGATATCGGAGCTTGAGGTTCTAACCTGTGGCCCACTCTGCACCAAGGCCTTGCTGGACACCTTCTGATACGGAGGGTCACCTTGATCAGCCTTCACAGCTGTCGCACATGTGGGGTGCCGGGGATTGCAGCTGAGAAGTGTAGGTGGGAGGCAGTTTCCAATGTGATCGGCCCAATAGTCCAGGTCAATAGAACTGGGAAAAATGCTGCAGCTGACTGAATATTATTAACTCCAGATTCATAACAACATATGGTGATAGAACTATGGACAGCTTTATCATTGAAACAGGCCTTTTGGCCCACTGAGTCCATGCCTACATCAGCCATTAGCATCAGAGTGTAGGAACCTGAGGTGAGGGATGGGCCGGTTCAGTTCGTTGTTCTGCTCTCCGCTGAACTAAGGGTCTATGGACAGGACTGTCCTTGTGGACTTCAGAATGCTGTTTACTGGCATTTATTGCATGCATGATTTGTGTTTTTTGTTTCTCTCTGCATATTGAGTTTTCGATGGTTTGTTTTATGTTTTTTTTGTGTTTCTTCGTTTCATGGCAGCCTGTTAGGAGATGAATTTCAAAGCTGTACAGTGTACAGATACTTTGATAAAGAATGCACTTTGAACTTTGAAACACCTATTTAAAGCAATCTGACCCTGAACCATTGATTTTTTTCCAAATCCTTGAAAGTTTCTACGCAGATTACAAAACTCATTTAAAAAGAGGAAGCAATTTACAGTGGGCAGTTGACCTGCCAAAGCCAAATACAAGAGATTCTGCAGATACTGGAAATCCAAAGCAATACACAGAACGTTGTTATTAACCCACCAAACAGGCACTTTTGGGATATGGGAGGAACCTGATGCAATTGAAGGAAGCCCACGTGGTCACAGAGCGCATATACTCACTACATCACTGCACTGTCCCGTTGATGCTGGGGCTAAACATGTGGTGAAGAAGTGAATGGGGAGGGCATGGTGTCATGTTGAAAAGCACATGAGGTGAAGTGACAAATGGAGGGACAGTGGTTTCTGGTGCCAGAACAATAACAGAAGATGTATCTAAGGCAAGTAGCAGATGGAAACTGCAGCATTATTGCGAGAATATTGTCTGAAAAAGTGGAAGCATTTGTTGAGGTAGGAAAGTCATCAAGTTCCGCTAACCTTCTTGTTATAGGAGAAAGAATAAAGAGGGTTACAGAGATGTGGATTGTGCTGATATGGTAACAGAGAACTACAAAGCCTAAAAGTAGAACCATGGAATGCAACTATGACAACACCCAGGAACTTTATTAATTATGTTTTTGCAGGCATCCGTTGCTGTAATAGGAACTTGGATTTAACGTTATCTAAGATAGACTTGTGGATAATCATTTTATTCTGTAATCAAGACTAGTTTGTTACTTAATTAAGCCTTCCTATAGCCACCATTCTGTAATCAATACCTCGTTTTACTGTTAATAAAGTTTCTGTGTAATCTTGCCTACTGAGAACGTAAAAGCTGCACCAAATTCGCACTCAGGTAGATCAGCTTTGACTGGTCTAATACGAACCAGATTTAATAAATCGCCTGTAGTTTTTAACTCCATTTAGCCTTTCCACTCACTCTTAGCTAAGGCCATCATCCCTGCTGGTGCATAGGCCGCTAGCAGCAGCTTGGCAGGGTCCACAATCCTCAGCCAGTCTTTCAGCTTGTCCCCAGGTATAGCTCATCTTCTTGGTGTCAGCCTCAAGGTTGCATGGCCAGATGCTCTCTGGCCTGCCTTTCTGATGCCTTCTCTGGGAATTCTACATTAGCACTTGCCTAATTTTACATTCAATGTTCCAGTGGTGCTGATTCTGGATGATCAGACCTGCAGCTTTCACAACATCTCTTCATATGCCTTCTGGGTGAAAACCCTTCCTTTCCCAGGGATGGATCTTTAGAGCTCCTCATGGTGTTTCTGTAGCTCTGGGTTTTTACGAGATGGTGTTGCTAGCCCCAAGACCAGCTCTCCTCCTTACACAGCCTGGCTTGAGACCATCCATGCTGGAGTTCATTTGCTCCTACACTGGTTATATATTCTGAGGAAATCATGAGACTGGTAGATATGCATGTTGATTGTATTATATATGCAAATTTGAAAATTGCTCTTGCAAAAATGATGGGCAACTTAACATATTCAGGATTATTTCTGGTTAGATAAGCATTTTTATGTTGGATACAGAATTGTATTCTTGTTGCGTGTGATAGCATGTTTACATGAGGGCAATGTAAATGAGTCTGTGAGTTTTATGAAAACTTTATCCGGGGAACTGCCTGCACCTTCTTTGATAACACGGTTTCTTGCAGCTGCAGACCATTAGATGAGAATAGCAGATTGGAAAGGCTTCTAAATACAATAAGGGATTTGACAAACATTCAGCTGATTTCTTTTTTCTGAGCAAAGCAAAGGTTAGTCGTGCAAGCTGATGCGCTGAGGGCTGTGGAGCAAGAGGAAGGCCTGGAAATTATATTATGTGAACCTCTTGAGACTGTTACAGAAGTTAATAAAGTGTTAGAACAAGAACAGGAGCAAAAGAGAAACCAGCAGTTTGTCTTTTTCTAAAATACTGACAACAACTCATTTAGGATGCTGTGTACAGTTTTCATTTCCTCACATAATCATTGACTTAAAAGGATTTGGAAAAGGTTCACAGATTGATACCTAGTTTCAAGGCCACTAGTTGCACAATAGATTTGCACGGTTGAGGCTTTTCTATTTCAAAAGCTCTGAACTCAAGGGAATTTGATGACTTTAAAATAATGGTTCAGTCTTGAGTTTACAGGTGACTTTGGTTTGATAAGTTGGAGAGAATCAAGGAATATCAGTATCATAATAAACAGCCCAGATGTTGGGAAGTAGTTGTGATGTTGGTGTGTGCAGAAAGTGGAGATTTGCTGAGCAGGAGTACTGCATCTCCCACTCCCCATTCACACTTGGAACTTGGTTGATTGCCTTCAGGACCCAAGGGAACATTCCCAGGATGGCTTTTCTCCTACTTGTTTATTTAGCTCTCTGTCTTTTTCTCTCCTGGAGGGCCCTGCAGCTGAGGCTGGAGCAGATCATGTTCTTCACCATCCTGCATCTTGAGTACCTGTGGCTGGCTTGATGAATCTTCTGTTAATTTTCAGACCACAGTCAAATTAGTTTTCAGATATTCCTGTGGTATGTACATTGGGGCAAAGACGGGTTTGTGGGAAGGATAACTTGACAAAGGTAGGGGTATTGGGGGAAACAAAAGAGGATGAGAAGGGAAGACCACACCTCTTCATATGCCTTCTGGGTGAAAACCCTTCCTTTCCCAGGGATGGATCTTTGGAGCTCCTCGTGTTGTTTCTGTAGCTCTGGGTTTTTACGAGATGGTGTTGCTAGGCCTGAGTCCAGCCCTCCTCCTTACACAGCCTGGCTTGAGACCATCTATGCTGGAGTTCATTTGCTCCTACAGTGGTTATATACTCTGAGGAAATGTGCGTGGAAGGTCATGTTTGACAAATCTTATTGAATTTTTTGAAGAGCTTACTAGGAAAGTTGACAAGGGTAAAGCAGTGGATGTTGTCTATATGGACTTCAGTAAGGCCTTTGACAAGGTTCCGCACGGAAGGTTAGTTAGGAAGGTTCAATCGTTGGGTATTAATAGTTAAGTAATAAAATGGATTCAACAGTGGCTGGATGGGAGATGCCAGAAAGCAGTGGTGGATAACTGTTTGTCAGGTTGGAGGCTGGTGACTAGTGGTGTGCCTCAGGGATCTGTACTGGGTCCAATGTTGTTTGTCATATACATGAATGATCTGGATGATGGGGTGATAAATTGGATTAGTAAGTATGCAGATGATACTAAGGTAGGTGGCGTTGTGAATAGTGAAGTAGGTTTTCAAAGCTTGCAGAGAGATTTAGGCCATTTAGAAGAGTGGGGTGAAAGATGGCAGATGGAGTTTAATGCCGATAAGTGTGAGATGCTATTTTTTGGTAGGAATAATCCAAGTAGGACATACATGGTAAATGGTAGGGCATTGAGGAATGAAGTAGAACAGAGTGACCTAGGAGTAATGGTGCATAGTTCCCTGAAGGTAGAATCTCATGTGGGTAGGTTGGTGAAGAAAGCTTTTGGTATGCTGGCATTTATAAACCAGTGCATTGAGTATAGAAGTTGGGATGTAATGTTAAAATTGTACAAGGCATTGATGAGGCTGAATTTGGAGTATTGTGTACAGTTCTGGTCACCAAATTATAGGAAAGATGTCGACAAAATAGAGAGAGTACAGAGAAGATTTACTAGAATGTTACCTGGGTTTCTGCACCTAAGTTACAGGGAAAGGTTGAACAAGTTAGGTCTTTATTCTTTGGAGCATAGAAGGTTGAGGGGGGACTTGATAGAGATATTTAAAATTATGAGGGGGGTAGACAGAGTTAATATGGATAGGCTTTTTCCATTGAGAGTAGGGGAGATTCAAACAAGAGGACATGAATTAAGAGTTAAGTGACAGAAGTTTAGGGGTAACATGAGGGGGAATTTCTTTACTCAGAGAGTGGTAGCTGTGTGGAACAAGCTTCCAGTAGAAGTGGTAGAGGCAGGTTTGATATTGTCATTTAAAGTAAAATTGGATAGGTATATGGACAGGAAAAGAATGGAGGGTTATGGGCTGATTGCGGGTCTAGGTGAGAGTAAGTGTTCAGCATGGACTAGAAAGGTCGAGATGGCCTGTTTTCATGCTGTAATTGTTATATGGTTATATATGTTATAAGACAGGTGTGGGGCAAGGGGAAGGAATTTGAATACCAAACCTATAGTTGACGTGGTCAGGATGAGATATAGAGAAGGGGAGGAAGAAGAAGGAAAAAGGTGATAAGGGCAGAAGCTAGTGGGATCTCCTTATTGCAATAAGCCTGTCTGTATTATGTTTGAAAAAGGAATAGCATCTGATTCGTAAGCTAAGTCTGTCCTGCACACACATGCCAAAGGAGTAAAACCACAGGAGTTTCAACGACTCAGTCATTTAAAATGGAAGCTTACCAGCTTCTAATAATTACTTCTCACTTTTCTGTTTCTGCTAAATGATGGTGTTGTGAACTGTGGGCCTTGACTCTGTTACCACTAATAATAGTCAGCACTTGTTCCATGGGATTAGCTCAGGGCAGCTGCATTTTTCCCTTCGGTTGCCTCTTGCTGCTTCCAGTTACCTGCCACCTTGTCTTTCAAGTAAACCTGAATGTGCTGATTGGTATGGTGCAATATGTTTGCATGGTGTGATCATCATGTTTCCAAGCAGGGTATGTGAGATGGGGCACGGAGACTTGTAGCAAGGTTTTGTGAGTGTGGCAGAGCGATTGAATGCTGATAACAATCGTGATAAAACAACAGAGGAGAAGGTGGGTATGGTACAGTGCCGATAAAAAAAGTATTCACCCCCTCCTCATGTTTTATTGTTTTACAGTGTTGAATCATAGTGGGTTTAATTTGTCTTTTTTTGAAACTGATCAACAGAAAAAGACTCTTTCATGCCAAAGTGAAAGCAGATCTCTACAAAGTGATCTAAATTAATTACAAATATAAAACACAAAATAAATGATTGCATCAATATTCACCCCTTTAATATGACATTCTGAATCATCACTGGAGCAGCCAATTGGTTTTAGAGGTCACATGTTTAGTTAAATGGCGATCACCTGTGTGTAGTCAAGGTGTTTCAATTGATTGTAGTAAAAGTACACCTGTATCTGGAAGGTCCAACTGCTGGTGAGTCAGTATCCTGGCAAAAACTACACCTTGAAGACAAAAGAACACTCCAAGCAACTCTACAAAAAGGTTATTAAAAAGCACAAGCCAGGAGATGAATACAAGAAAATTTCCAAGTCACTGAATATCCTTTGGAGTACAGTTAAGTCGATCATCAAGAAATGGAAAATATATGGCACAACTGTAAATCTGTCCAGAGCAGCCATCCTCAAAAACTGACTGACTGTAAAAGAAGGGGACTAGTGAGGGAGGCCACCAAGAGTCCATGACAACTCTGGAGGAGTCACAAACCTCGGTGGCTGAGATGGGAGAGACTCTGCATACAACAGTTCCCCAGGTGCTTCAGTAGTTGCAACTTTATGAGAGAGTGGCAAAGAGAAAGTCACTGTTGGGGAAGAAAAACTCACGTGAAATCTCAGCTAGCTTCCCAAAAGGCATGTGGGAGACTCTGAGTCAGCTGGAAGAAGGTTTTATGGTCCGATGAAATCAAAATTGGGCTTTTTGGCCATCAGACTAAATGCAATATTTGTCGTAAGCCATACTCTACACAATCAAAAATACACCATCCCTACCGTGAAGCATGGTGGTGACTGCATTGTGCTGGGGGGATGCTTCACTGCAGCAAGCCCTGGAAGGCTTGTGAAGGTAGAGGGTAAAATAAATACAGCAAAATACAGGGAAATCCTGATGCAGTCTGCAAGAGAACTGCGTCTTAGGAGAAGATTTGTTTTCCAGCAAGACAATGACCCTAAGCATAAAGCCAAAGCTACACGGGAGTGGCTTAAAAACAACAAAATTAATGTTCTGGAGTGGCCAAGTTAGAGTCTAGACCTCAATCCAATTGAGAATTTGTGGTGTAACTCAAAGAGGGCAGTTCATTCACAATCCCCATGCAATCTGACAGAGCTTGAGCAATTTTGTAAAGGAGATGGGTGAAAAAATTGCAGTGTCCAGATGTGCAAAGCTGATGGAGACCTATCCATACAAACTCAAGGCTGTAAATGCTGCCAAAGGTACATCTACTAAATACTAATTTGAAGGGTGTGAATAATTATGCCATCAATTATTTTATTTAAAACTTGTAATAAATTTAGACCAATTTGTAGAAGTTTGTTTTCACTTTGACACAAAAGAGTCTTTTCTGTTGATCAGTGTCAAAAAAGCCAAATTAAATCCAGTGTGATTCAATGTTGTAAAACAATAAGCATAAAAGTTTCCAAGGGGAGTGAATACTTTTTATAGGCACTATAAATCAAGCAGCGTGCAAAATGATAATTGAAGATGTGATTTCTGACTTTGAGTATCTGTAAAAAAAAAATCAGTGACTCATCCATCACTCTGAACCGAAGTTCCTGGTTCTGACCACAAACCTTCTGTTTTCAGAGTGCAAGTCCAGAGCAATGTACCATACTGAGGTGGAGGAACCCAGTGGGCCAGACAGCATCTGTGGAAGGAGATGGGCAGTCACTGATTTGGTTCAGACCCTTCATCAGGATCTCAACCTGAAGCGTTGATTATCCATTGCACCCTATAGATGCTGCCTGACCTGCAGAGTTCATCCATCACTTTAGCTATTGCTCTAGATTCCATCATCTGTGTTCTGTTTTGTCACCTGAAAGTCCAAAAGGGCTTACTGCAAATGGAGGTCATCTCCTGGCTGCAGCACCTCACCCAGGCCACCAGCGTAGCATGGAAAGAAAAGTTGACTTGGATGACTACACTGTAATTTCGGCCTCAAGCTGTCACAAAGTGCTGGGCAACCAATGGAGAATCCTTGAAGTGTGTCACTGTTGTAGGAAGAGTAGCTTCCAAACAAATTCTGATAAGTAATGGCCTGATCACTAGGTTAGTACTCTTGTTCTTCATCGATATATTGGTCTCGCGTGTTATCGGAGAGGGCACTTGGAGCCTTGTTTTACCTCCTGACCTGAAAGGCAGCATGTCCAACCCTGCTGAGATCCCTCAGCACTGCACTGTAAGCTTACAATTTGGTGCTCATAGATCCTCGTGCCTCAGCTCTGACCACTGAGCCCTTCCCCACTCCATGGTGTGCAGGTCCAGGTCACTGCCTGCATCACCGACCACACATGCTGCAACCAGAATGCGCCTCCTTTTTAAGAGCTGCATGGAAGTTTGTAGCAGAGTAGGCTAGCTTTAACAGCTGTCAGCTTGGCAAACTAAACCCCCAACAGCAGATATTGATGGCCCATATGGTGTAGTGCTAATGGACTCTAGGAGGTTGGCAGCTGCCCAGGTTGCATTGAATGGGTGCAGGTTCGCCATGCATAATGCCTACTGCACCAGTGATTGACTGTTCCACTTCACCCCTTTCCCCTGTCCCGTGTGGCCTTTGATCAACATTAGCAGTTCCAGTGTAGTGTGGAATGGTCTCTGGTATCATGTCATTTTTACCGGCTTTCTTATTCATAAAATGTCATGTAATCAATTACCAACTTTCTTATTCATAGATCGGCTACTGGAATGATGCAGACAAACTCGTTCTAATTCAAAATGAGATGATGTTCCCAAATGATACTTCGGGCTTAGAAAACCGGACCGTTTATGTCACTACGATATTGGTAAGCCAGTGTCCCTGCCTCTTTCCTGATGCATTCTTATTATTTATTTAAGCGTTTACAAAATCAAAACGTGGCAAATATTAGAAAACTGGAATAAAACAGGGAAGACTGCCCAAACTCTTCCCATTTCTGTGAAGAGAGGGAGAATTGAAGGTTTCAGTTAAATAATCCTGTAAAGGGTAAAGGTAGTTAATCTCTTTAGTTTGTCAGCCCAGAGTGTTAGAGAGAGTAAAATACTGAAGGTATTTAAAGGGGAATTTTTTAAAAGACTGGGGAAATTGAAGGCTGGAGGGAGCTGGCATAAAAGAGAAGAGGGAGAAATTCTCTTGAATAGTGCAGTGGGTTTGAGGGGCAAAAGGGGCTATTCCTACACTTAATTATGTTCATGCCTGTCCTGCATATATGGAGAGGTGAGATTTTTCACCCAACAGAATGGGATTTCTGTGAAAAGGGCATCAATCCGAAACATACTTTGCTTGGTCAAACCTGTCGAAAGCTTCCATTTTGTCCTTATTTCTTTTTTCCTCAAAAACAGGGGTTGTCATTAATTGTTTTAATTGTTCTTCAATAAATTCAATATTTGTTTCTTTCTCCTTTGTTTTAACAGTGTGAGGTTGTAGTGTTCTGAGCTGTATGTATAGCCTTGACAATGTAGTACTTTTGCAGGCCAACCTTAAACAGTTTTGACAACTAAAATACCATATCTTTATTTGATAGTTAGTCATTATATTACCATCGTCAATTCTCTGCACTAAAGGTACTTAATCATAATTGTGTTATTATCAATCAAAGAAACTTGAACTCCATGGTTTAAATATATAGATAATCAAAGTTTGTTCTATTGATGAGAGATTACTACAAAGTTTCTTTTTCTTTATACAAGCAGTCAATACAGGTGACAACCCCTGAGACCAGTGGGTAAAATTTCAATTCTGCTTTAAATTGCAGTGTTGAATTTGGCAAAATGTTCATTGGTAACATGGTAAATCAATTGGATTGCATATTCCAGTGACAGGGCTGGACAACAGATTACCACAAGAAGGAAGTACTGACTGACAACCAGTTTATATGATGTGTGACAGTAGCCTTTGAACCAGTGCAGCCAACAACAGAGAGGTGTGATTTTCACTCACATCGTGTTGGTGGAGTCTAGGTAGTTAGTGTCCTTTCAGATGGGTAACTGGCTCTCATGTGTCAGGTCTCTGTACTTGTACTATTTAAATTAGTTTTTTGTGTTTCAGATGTTTTCACTGATTTGAACTTATAGGCTGTGGACAGGGTTTCCTAAAGCTTGCTAAAGCCAGAAATTAAGGGAAGGCAGGCAAAATCTCATTCAGCATGTGTTGGTCCAGCGTGATTTAAAGACAAAACACAGGAGCAGTTAGTCCGTCCTGGACCTGGACCCTGCTTCACAGGTGATCCACTCTCAAATTCTGCCCTGATCTGTTCACGTACACTTCAACTCGCTTGTGGCTTCAACTTCACCTTGAACATATTCGATGACCTTGCCTCCACATCTCTCTTGGGTGGGGAATTCCAAAGATTGAAGACCTTCTGGGACAAGAAATGTGCCTTCATGGTGTCTGAAATGGTATTTCCTTATTCTGAATTTATATTCCCACTAGGGGGATCATCTCATCAGCATCAGATTACCTCACGTTCCTGTGAGTATTTTTCCCAGGGAGCTCAATCTTTCTTTCCCTCGATCTCAACCTAGTAAACCTTCTCTGTGTTGCCTCCAGTGGAAGCAAATATGGAAACCAAAGGGGCACGTGATAGGTCAGGTGCAGTCTCCACAGTGTCCTGTAATGCTACATCAAAGTTTCATGATGCAACATTTGTTTGTTGCGCACATCTTCCACCAAAAACCAACTAACAGCTAACAGAATTTTAAAATATGCAAATTAGGTTGTGTTCTTCAATTGTGCTGAGCCTCCTGACTCCAGCATCTCCCAGATCCATGATTACTGACAAGTGGCTCCAATATTTTCTGGGTTCCCAGTAAATACTGGGTCCACATCTTATTTGTCTACCTGTGCCTAAAAAATGAAAGCAGTATTTGTGAATGTGTTACAACAGACTTGGAGGTGAAGGATTGGGAATCACTGGTGCCAGTGTAGCCTGGCTTCTCCTTGGTGGAGATCAGCTGCCGGGGCAGACCAGGTTTTCTACCTTAGTCCCAGGCAAGCGCAGCACTTCACACACACCACGAACATGCTGAAACAAAGGCGTTACCTGTGATTAGCTTTGAACCATATATTTCATTGAAAATGGCATTAAAGATTAATAAGCAAGGTGTCAAAGGCTGTGTGTGATGTTTTACAACATTGGGTTGACTCTCCAAGACCAGGGCTGACCTATTATTTTTGCAGGAATGTTGCCTTTTAGTCAGGAGGCAACAGTAACAGATCCCCTGGCCTAGGATCTCTGCTGCTGGGGTAAAAGCTTCACCCTGATTGATGTCAGAGTGGTGTTGGGAGAGGGGTTGTCGCCTTGTAGCAGATGTAAGCAATCCACTCAGTGTTGTTAATATTTATGGTGGCTGTAAGGAACCAAGGTCTAGTAACATCAAACAAATCACATTGCTGCTGGTTATTGGGGGCAGTCAGTTCCACTGCACTAACAGTGTGGCTAAGCAGGCCAGCTGAATCGTCAGTAAACTCAAGAAATATCCAGAGTCCGGATTGAACACTTAAAGATGCCAAGTTTCATGATGCATCATGGTACTATACCTGGTCTCAACCAGATTATCAGTTCAATCCAAAACACATGTTCTTAACTAAAAAATCTCTTCAGGCAGGTTCAAGGGGTGTCTAGAAGGCACAAGAGAGTCACAGGAACGAGTGCAGAGTCTATTCTTTCAGAAGTTACTGTGGATAAAAGTTGAAGTACTGCAGGGGTGGAGTTTAAGCTGGAGATGCAGAGGGATGTCATCAAGAGTACAGAAATGGATAGCAGAGCGGTTTTGGAGACAGATGTTGTTAAGACCGCAGACAAAGTCAGGAATCAAATGGTTGAGCATTGTGGGATAATGTTCTGAGTTGCATATATTTTAATGCAAAAATTATTGTAGGAAAGGCAGATGAGCTCAGGGCATGGATCAACACATGGAATTATGATATTGTAGCCATTAGTAAAACTTGGTTGCAGAAGGGGCAGGACTGGCAGCTCAGTATTCTGGGGTTCAGTTGTTTTAGGTACGACAGTGTGGGACAGAGCGGGAAAAGTGGCATTACTAGTCAGGGAAAATGTTGCAGTCAGGAGGACAGAATGGAGAATGCCTCTACTGAGGCTTTATGGGTAGGATTGTAGACCACCCAACAGTCCATGAGGATTAAGAGGAACAAATTTTTAGAGAGCTCACAGATTTTTGCAAGAAACATAGGATCATAATAGTAGGTGATTTTAACTTTCCACATATTGACTGGGACTCTCATACATCTAAAAGGATGAGATGGGATAGGGTTTGTCAAATCTGTTCAGGAATGTTTCCCTTATCAATGCATAGATGATCCAGTGAGACAATGTGCGATACTTAATGTGCTATTAGGGAATGTGACAGAAGTTTATGTAGGGGAACACCTGCATCTGTAATCATAATGCCATTTGTTTCAAAGTAAATATACAAAAGATACAGTAGGTCTGGTCTGCAGGTTGAGATTCTAAATTAGAAAAAGGCCATTTCTGATGGTATATAGAATCTGGCAGGTGTGAATTGTTTTCTGGCAAAGGTGTAGTTGTTAAGTGGGAAGCCTTCAAAAGTGAAATTATGAGATTACAAAGCTTGTATGTGCCTGTCAGAATAAAAGGTAAAGATAACAGGTTTAGGGAAACTTGTTTTTCAAGAGATGTTAAGGCCCTGGGTAAGAGAGAAAAAAAAGGTGCATAGCAGGTAGAGACACAGGGAGGAACAAATGAAGTACTTGGGAAGAATAAGAAATGCAAGAGAACACTTAAAGAAATCAAGAGTGTTAAAAGAAGGCATGAAGTTGCCCCCTCAGACAAGGTGAAGGAGAATCCTAAGGGATTCTACAGAGACGTTAAGAGCAAAAGGATTGCAAGGGACAAAATTGGTCCTCTGGAAGACCAGAATGGTAATCTATGCATGAAGCCAAAAGAGATGGGGAGATATTAAATGGATTTTTTGCATCTATATTTTCAGAATACGGAGACAAATTCTATAGAAGTGAGGCAAAGCCGCAGAGAAGTAATTGACTCTATAGAGATTAAAGAGGAGGAGATGTTTGCTGTCTTGAGGCAAATTAAGATGGACAAATCTCCAGGGCTGACAAGGTGTTCCCTTGGACCCTGTAGGAGGGAGGTGTGGAAATTGCAGGGGCCCTAGCAGAGATATAAAATGTCCTTAGCCATGGGTGAATTACTGGAGGTTTGGAGGATAGCTAACATTGTCCCATTATTTAAGAAAGGCTCTAAAAATAAACCAAGAAATTACAGGCTGGTGAGCCTGACATGAGTACTGGAAAAGTTATTGAAAGATATTGTAACTGACTGGTTATGTGAGTAATTGGATGGACAGGGACTGGTTGGGAATAGTCATTATGGCTTTGTGCTTGGTAGGTCGAGACTAATCCAACTTGTTTTTCAAGGAAGGTTGATGAAGGCATGTTGTCCACCTAGACTTCAGCAAGGCAGTTGACAAGGTCCCCGCATGAGAGTTTGTCAGGAAGGTTCAGTCGCTTGCTATCCAAGATGAGGTAGTAAATTGGATTCGGTATTGGCTTGTTGGGAGAATCCAGAGAACAGTTGTAGATGGTTACCTGTCCGACTGGGCCTGTGACTAGTGGAGTGCCACAGGAACCAGTGCTGGGTCCATTGTTGTTTGTCATCTATATCAATGATCTGGATGATAAGTAATTAACTGGAACTGCAAATTGGGGTCAACACCAACATTCGGGGTGTAATGAACACCAAGAAAGACTATCAAAGCTTGCAGCAAGGTCTGGACGAACTGGAAAAAGGGGCTGAAAAATGGCAGGTGGAATTTAATGCAGACAAGTGTGAGGTGTTGCTCGTTGGGAGGACCAACTGTTAGGTCTTACACAATGAGGGACGGCACTGAGGAGTATGGGAAAACAGAGGGTTCTGGGAATACAAGTCCATCGTTCATTGAAAGTGGCATCACAGTTAGATAGGGTCATAAAGAAAGCTTTTGGCACATTGGCCTTCATAGGCCAAAGTATTAAATATAGAGTTGGGATGTTGTGTTGAAGTAAGAAATTGGTAAGTCCTAATTTGGAGTATTATGTGCAGTTTTGGTCACCTACCTACAGAACGATGTAAGTAAGATTGAAAGAGTACAGAGAAAAGTTACTAACTTGTTGCTCTGGCTGGAGGACCTAAGTTATAAGAAAAGACAGAATAAGTTAGAACTTTATTCCATGGAATATAGAAGATTGAGAGGAGCTTTGATAGAGGTATACAAAATTATGAGGGATGTAGATAGGATAAATGGAAGGAGGCTTTTTCTGCTGAGATTGGGTGAGACTATTACTAGAAGGCATTGGTTAAGGGGAAAGGTGAAAAGTTTAAGAGGAACATGGGGAAATCTCTTCACTTGGAGGATGGTGAGAGTGTGGAACAAGCTGCCATTGCAATTGGTGGATGCAATTATGATTTCATTGTTTACGAGAATTTTGGATAGGTACGTGGATGGGAACAATTTTCATGGCTATAGTCCAGGTGCAGGTTGATGAGACTAAGCAGCTTAAATGGTTGATATGGACTAGATGGGCCAAGGGGCCTCTTTCTGTGAACAGTTTTCTATGATTCTAAAGGGAGCTCCAAGAATTAAAGACCAAACAAGACCTGCTGCAGAATCCTCCAACGTCGAGACATGCTTGCACTTTTTCTTCAATTCAGTGCAAAAAGTGTCTGATCAGCAGCCTTAAGGAAGTGCATGGATCAGTAAGATCCTTACAGCTTGACGTTTTCAAGATCCACAAGTCCATCTATGTTGATTTCCGAGATATAAGAGTGACTGTGCTGTATGGAATTTTTTTGCTGAAGCCATCAAGCCACAAATGAGTACAAACGTGGTCATCAATGCAGGTAACAGAAGCACTTTGCACAAATCCTTTCATCATTGCTGCCTCCTGCTTGGACTCATCTCTGGTTTGCAGATTGATATGTAACTATAATTATTCTGAATTGGCCTCTGAAGATAAAGCAATTGCAGCAAAAGCAAGACCATGTTCATTGGCAGCTGGCCTAACTGGCCTGGCTGGGCCTTTTTGCCTTCTCCACAGGTCTAACTTTCTTAAGGCACTGGGAAGCAGGTTTGAAGAAGCTGGGCCATTCACCAAAAGCTGGGTGGAGAGCTGGAAAAGTCAAAGAGAAAACTGGGATACCAGCAACAGTGCTCCTGGTCAGCTGGCTGTCAGGTGTGAACTGTTGTTGATGTTTCTGTGCCAGATGCAGATGTGGCCCACATGTCACAACAACACCACAACTATCATCCAGTGATTGTTTCATCTGGAGCTCAAAAATGGAGGGAGACTGCATAAACTGCCAGTAAGACCCTCATTTGAATGGCTGTCTTTGTGTCTGGCTGCATTGAGTACCTAACATCAATGCTTATTGAGATTCTGTCTGTTGCCAGAGTTGGACAGGATTCATCTGGCCATGTTGCCACAGAACAATCCATTTAGTTGGACTATGCCTCACCATCAGAAGAACATGTTAGAGCACAAATCAGTCAAGCCATGGTCTGCACAAAATGTCACCACAGCTCTGTAGGAGAAGGAGATAGTAAATCCAAATGGACCACTAAATTGTGTGACAGAATTGTCTGATTAATAAGGGTGTCGAAGTTATGTGGAGAAGACAGGAGAATGGAGTTGGTGGGGGGGGGGGGTAATAAATCAGCCATGATAGAATAGTGAAACAGACTTGGTGGGCTGAATGGCCTAATTCTGCTCCTATGTCTTGGTCCTGGTCTTGCTCCTTTTTTCAACAAGGCTTTCAACAGACACTTGCCTCGTAGCAGTGAGAAAGTCCACTCCTGACAGAATTTCCATGTGTGATCGGCACACTGCCCCTAGAGACAGCTGCATGGGAAGAGAAACCATCATTTACTTTTAAAATGTGCCTTTGCCAGGAAGGTTTGGGATTAGATGCAGGGTACTTGTAAATGTTTGTCCCAAACAGCAACATGACATAGGGCTCTGTGCTGTGTGGACTGGGACACACACTCAAGACAAATATCAATGGTTCACCAACACCGTAAATAGCTACCTCTGTTCCTACCAAGACTCACTGTTATTCCAGAGTATGATCAGGGACTGCAGACTGACAGACTCAAAGGACCCGCGGAACGTGGTAAGAGAAGCACTGAAGCTGAGCGCAGTTTATGAGCCTACGAACTCTGCATACTCACCTGTGTTAAAACTCCATGCGAGGATTGCTTGTATGTGAATGATAACTGATGTGCTAATGTTACATAATGGGGTAATATAGCTTAAGATGAAAACATTGTCAAGCATATTGTTACATAAATTTTGTATTTTTATGAATAAAATTTATTTTTATATCATATAAAATGCCGAAAGGACACTCACTTTCCCTTACACAGTTCTGGGAACAGTCTTACTCATATAACCAGTCGGAGGTGTCACTATCTATAAAGGCATTTGCTCCACCATAACTAAATCCAACCTGCCATTCATGGGTGAAGTGGTGCCCCACTGCTCCTCCACATTGCTTTCCAAAGCCCACATGGAATGTCAGTAAAAATGAGTAGCAGCTTGTCTGGCAGGAGCAGTATTCTGAAATTGGATGTATAATTTGTTGAATGTAAGAGCGAGCTGATTTCATTGTTGACCCTGTGTGTGTCACGAAGGTGGCTAGTCACTGACACTGGATTAATTATCTGCATTCCCAACTCTGCTTACTTCAAATACATCTAGCTTGGAACAGAGTATTCAAAATCTTAAAAGAAAATGAATGCAAGTAAAACGGTCTCACTTACCAAGAGGGAACATGTCCTTTTAAGATCAGGATTTGGAAAGACTCTAAATCTAATTGCTTAAGGGAAGGTTTGGAATAAATTGCTTTGATTTTAAAAGCCCCTGGCTTGTTACAGATTTACAGAAATAGAATAGTTAATTACATTTATCTGAACACTGACCGCCTAACAACCTCTTTATGTCGTGTGTGAGGAGATCAGCAGTGCTCAGTCTCATGTGACAATTGGAAACTTATTGAAGACTTGCGAGTGTAAGTCAATGTAATGAATGAAGCTTGCTTCTAAAGAGTTCTCATAATAGAACCAACAGGGATGATACAAGGAGAAAGCTGTGAACGATGGAAATGTGAAATAACAAATTAAACCAGTGGAAGCAGAGTCCATCAAAGATATAAAAAATAATAGATAATATAGCAGGAACCTTTCTTTTGGGTTTGGGTTACTTTTTCCTCTTAGCAATGTTACGTATCCCGTAACTGGATCAATTACCAGCAAAGATAGAGAGGTCTGTTGAAGTCTGATGGCACTATTTTCAAACGTTTTTATTTATAAAGGGGCACAAAAGTAAGGTTAATACAAACATTCAGATAATATACGTCGTCAATATTCAATCTAAAGTGTGGGTATAGTAATAATCATCATTAAGAAATAAGCTCTACTGTTGTCTAGGGGATAATATATTGTTCGTTGGAAATATAAAAGTCACTCAGAAGTCTGCAGGCTTCACCCTTTTGGGAATCGCTGGGTTTCACGTGTTGGAGAGAGGGAAAGATTGGTGAGAAAAGGTAAACTTGCCCAGGTCTTTATGAAGCAAATCCATTGAATCAGGGGAGCAGGCTCCCCCCGATGTTAGTTAAAAGCAGTTTTCCGTGATTCCAGCCACAGATTCCAAGCCCGGAATCTAACACACGTGGCTTCCTTCAGAATGGCTACGACGGGATCGCTATCGTGTCTTCTTGGTGCGTCTGAGAGGGCTGTCCCCCTGAGACTCTCCTTTATACTTCCTCACGGGGTCGCAGGTGTCAATCAGGTTGTGATGATGCAATCTCTCTCTCAACCAGCCCACCTTGCCCGAGGGCTTTTCACGTGGTCTCCATGAGACAATAGTCAATGTCGCCTTGTTTTGCATCCTGGTGGAACGCGGGATTCGGCACGTCTCTCTCTCTCCCATTTCCTGTGTCTACTGACCCCCCCCCCCCAACTAGTGCTCTTGCAATTCTCACAAAGGAGAGGGCTGCGGACATAACAGCAACATCTTTCCTTATGGCCTGGAGGAATGTTTTATTATGAAAATCATTCACTTTCCAACGCATTTGCATCACTTTGCTTTCAATCTGAACTAGGACTGGTCCTCATTATAGGACTAAGAACATCACGTAACAAATTCTATAGCATGGGAAGGTGATGACTACTTCCTTTCCAATGTGTTGTACAATGGAATGTATCTGAGATATTTCTGTAAGCATAATAGTTACCCATAAAAGCTTCCAGTTTTGCTCCCTCTCACGAAGCTTGAATTTCACGGTACCCAGTAGCCACAGTGGCATCCCTCTAACCGAGAAGTACTGTAGCAGATTTCCATAGCAGTGTTAACACAAGCCCACTGGATTGGACACAAAGGGGGAGTCAAATGGTATAGGTAAGTCCCATTTGTACAGAAACTTAAAGATTGTGTAAAAATAAATTAGAGCATGAATGAGTGAATAGCTGATGTGGCTTGATATGGAAAAGTACAACTGTGATAAACCTGGATTCAGCTCTGCTCATTGCAGTAGTAACTGAAGTCCTTTGGAAGTGTTTGTAGAATTGCTATAAACCTTCCTGGACTAGCATAGTAGTGAATATCCTGCATTTATTTCAATCCAAGATTTGTGGTCAAGTCCAGAAAATGTGCTGTTTTCCAACCTGAGAAAAAGACTCTATAAGCTGCTCTTGTCAGGATTTGTGCAAATGCAGATCTTTGAAACACAGACCAGGTGAAAGGACTTCATATACTGGGGTCCAAGAGTTAGTAAATATGTGGCCACAATAGAATTCAATTTTGCTGATCACTCCTTGTCTGATGCGACCACTGGATGCAGTGCTTAAAGCATCATTATTTATATGAACCAGTGTACTTTTATTCCATTGTCATTATCCTTTTCCTGCTGGTGACTATTTAGAGTGCATTGCATTCTGGTAGCAGAGCATCAGTTGGTTCTGCTGAATGGCTAATCAGTGAACTAAAAGTAGCAGTGCACTGCTCAGCAATGACAACATTTTCTGAAAGATGGAAATCTTTTCTTGAATATTGTAGATAAGAGTAATTTGGAGCCATCATTCTGATTTAAAAGCTATTGGCAAAAGTGTCATTAATAACACAACATCCCGGGCACTCACAGGCTGAGCAGCACTCCACTCAGGCTGCTGGCTTTGATAATGATTTTATTAATGTCTTATTAATGGCTATTTTCGTTCATTTACAGAGTAATGTTGGATTGCTAGGGAAAATGTAGGCTAGAGTCACAATGTGAAATAATTTGTGGCCATTTAATCCAGGGCAGGTGCACAAAACAATTTGGTCTTCTACACATTATCATGATTATGGCCAACCTGAATGTTCACAGGATTAGCATGTTGCTGCAAAGTCCATTTTCTGTCAGGACGTTGCTCGAAACCATGCAGAGATTGCAGATGCTGGAAATCTGGAGTGATACGCACAAAGTTGGAGGAACTCACCAGGTCAGGAAGCATGTATGAAGGGAAATGACAGTCAGTATTTCAGGCTGAAGCCCTTCATCAGGACCCTTCAGGCAGTTTGAAGTCACGTGATGGAGAAGTGCTCATTACCTTTGCCTGTTGGTGAAAATGAATTGCTCACGTGCATGTAATTGGGCAGTGGAGGCTTGTTGGGCTGGATGGGCCTGATAGCTTATTTAAAGCCTGCTAAATAAATAAATAAATAAGAAAGTTATGTCAAAGGTTAGGGACCTGTGCTGGAACTAATGAAGACACAAAAGGCCACAGATGCTGAAATCAGGAGCAACAAACAATCTTGTGGAGGAATACAACAGGTCAAGCAGTGATGTGGGGGAGAAATGAGGGATTATCGATGTTTCAGATCAAAGCCCTGCATTAGGACTGAGGAGAGTTCACTGGAATTCATGATGGGCAAAAAGAGGATTTGCACCCTTGTTCCCAAGCTGCGGCTTCGGGTGCCTTAGGTGATGAGACAGAGAGAAGGTGAGCGGGCAACTACGCACAGGGGCCCAGGAATCATGCAAACATACATGAAGGAGGATATTGCACTTCTGGTCAGTGCAAATTTAAACACCCAGGTCACTGTGAGAAAGGTTTAATGACCACCGCACATGTTAAAAAAAATCTATCTAAGTAAAGGCATCACTAACACATTGCTCAATTCACTCATATAACCACAATCTTTATCAATCAAAATTCATTCTGTTGGTATGTCTCACTACGGCCTGGCAAACTTCCAATTACTCCAAAACCCTTCCAACCAACTGCCACCTATGTAAAGTGTAACCTCAGTTACTACTTCAAAGGAGAAGACTTGATGGGCTGAATGGCCTAATTCTGCTCATATGTTTTATGGTCCAACCTGTGATGCTAAGCACCAAGAACAAAAACAGCCACAGGTGCCTGTTGTACCCCATCCTGCTGCATTGCCTCTGCATCTAAATTCTATAGCAGCCACCGCAACCCTACCGTGGAGTTCTTTCACTAGAAGTAGCACATCAGATCATGAAGGCAGCTCAATATCACTCCTTCAAGAGCAATTAGAGGTGGGCATTAGATGTTAGCTGTGCTGGTGGTGCTCACTTCTGGAAAAAATAATAAAGAAGGTGGGTAAATTGCAATTCTCCACTTACATGCTTTCAGCTTCCTCAGAGAAAATACTCCCATCCAATCCATAGTACTAAGTGTGTGGATGCCTTATACAGGTTCAGTACTCTGAGCCAAAGGAGCTGGTCCTTGCTGGGTTGGCCATCATTTAGTCAGTGGATAATGGTGGTGCTGATATCATTAAATAGGTTAATCTGTTTGCAACTAATCCTTCATCTTAATTTCAATATTCCCTTTGATTGATAATCTGGTCCAATTTATAAACTGCAGGTGGTGTGATCATTCAGATCTTACCTTCAGCATCCAGCAACCCCTCAACATCACCTAGTCCTCCTGCCTTTGTTCTTCCACAGAGTCAAAAGTATGCCTTGTCAAGCAATAGGTCAGAGAAGATAAAGGCATTAAGAATTGGAATTGGTTTATTATTGTCACATGTACCGAGGTGCAGTGAGAATCTTGCACACTGTTCATACAGATCTTTACTGTGCATACTCATACAGTGCATTGAGGTAGTACAAATCAAAATGAAATTTTAAAAAAAAAAACAGAATGCAGAATAATGTGTATCAGCTATGGAGAAAGTTGACAATAAGGTACAAGATCATAACACGGTAGAGTGTGAGCCCAACTTGAACTTATTGCACTAGGAAACCATTCAATTGTCTTATAACATGAGTTAGAACCTGTTCTTGAGCCTGCTGTTAAATGCTTTCAAGCTTTTGTAGCTTCTGCCCAATAGGGGAGTGGGGGGGAGGAGAGAATATCCAGGGTGGGTGAGGTCTTCAATTATGCTGGCTGCTTTACTGAGGCAGTGGGAAGTATAGACAGAGTCCATGGTGGGAATGTTTTTTTTTCCATGATGTTCTGAGCTATGTCTACAACTCTCTGCAGTTTCTTCTTATTGTGGACAAAGCAGTTGTCACACCAAAGTTGTCCATCCAGGTGGATGCATCAATTAAAAATTGCTAAGGGTTAATTGGGACATGCTAAATTTATTTAGCCTCTTGAGGAATTAGAGGTGTTGGTGAACGTTCTTTGTTATGACATCTATGTGGTTAGACCAAAGTAGGCTGTTGATGATGTTCACTCTTAGGAACATGAAGCTCTTGACCTTCTGGCCACCACTGATATAGAAGCATGTGCACCAAAACCTCTTCCAGAAGTAAATGACCAGCGATTTCTGCAATGGTATTAACTTGGCTGATATACTGCTAATAAATACACACAAGTAGTGTGTTAGAGAGTCAAATTAGTTGCCAATAACATCTTCGTATAGATTTCTGTCAGACATCCTTATTGAAGTATACAGTTGTTTATTGTAGGAGAATTGCTCCCTACACACCATGGGCAAATATAGCTATCAACTGAGGGCTTGGCTCCATAGCTGCTCCTCATATCTTTTCAAAACTTGTCCAACCTGCTGATTCACCCAATTCCACATATCTATCTGGGTGCAGTTAGTTTGCACATTAGAATTGAAGTTAAAGCAAAGTATTTCAGCACCAAGGACAGCACTTCCTAGGCTTACTACTTTGGAGCCCACACAAAATACTGGAAGAACTCAGCAGGCCAGGCATCTATGGAAAGAGTAAGCAGTCAATGTTTCAGGCCAAGACCCTTCATCAAGACCAGAAAGGAAGAAGACTTTTTACTCTTTTCCATGGATGCTGCTCAGCCTGCTGAGCTCCTCCAGCATCTTTTTGTGTGTTACTTTTGGATTCTCAGCATCTGCAGATTTTCTCCTGTTTGTGTTGCAACCATGGGAAGTGTACAAGTTAATATTGTGTCTTTGCTGAAAGCTTAAGCACCAATTGTCAGTATTACTATTAAGTCAGCATTTTATCATGACCTGTTAATACTGCATACATCTTGAAAGCATCAGAGTTGAGGCAACAGGCAGGATTTTATGAATAAGCTTCTTTAATTCACCAAACCAACACATCAAGGTTTCTAGTTTTATTACGTTGAAATCTGTATTTTAAATTGCCATCAAAATATGGCCAGAAACCATTTTTGTTTCTATGTGGCATGATGCAACTGTTCTCTTAGTGAATGACAGGGCTTTTGAAAGATGCTGAAATGAGTTGGGCAAAGAGCTAATGGTTGAATTAGCATGGATAAAAGCATCAAACTCAGCTAAACGTATTTTATGATTTTGCTGGGAAATACAGTATGTCCCTCAGTGTTTCTAACAAAACGCTACATTTTCTGACTTGCTTTCTCAGCAAGTGTTTTGCTTTACTTGCAAATCTGAAATTCAGCTTATTCTGCACGCAGTTGTATAAATGATCAAAACAGATCATGCAGTGGGCAAATTCAAATTTCTGATAATCACTCCCAAGGCATGGCTATTCAGCAGATGTGATGTCAGAAAACTTCACTCTACATTTTGCTGACTTGTTATTAATTAAGCCCAAGGTAATTTGGGCAGCACAAATGATTTGCAAAGCAGAAGGTCATTTGCACTGGATGCAGATCAGAAGATGAAAGAACAACAAAAGATAGCATTGATTACATTGGACAGCAAAGTGGACTGCAGCTTTGCTTGTAATAGCAATGCTGAATTAAAAACAGAAAAGAAAAATAAATAGTAAATAATATTGGAATTTTAAACTCAGAATTTGTGTTCATCATGCTTAAAGGAACAATGCTGACAAATTAATTCAGTGATAAAGCAGGTGTCAATAAAATCCAATGGCCTGGAAACTGAATCTAGAGGCAGGAGCCATTGCAGCATGAATACCAAAAATACTGATATCTTTTATAAAACTGAACAACTCCCACAGCTATCTTGACTATGCCTCCCCACCCCATCTCCTGTAAAAGTGCCATTTCCTTTTCCCAGTTCCTTTGTCTCTGCCAAGTCTGTTCCTGGGATGAGGCTTTCATTTCCAGGACATCCGAGGTGTTGGCCCCCTTCAAAGAATGAGGTTTCCCTTTCTTCACGATTGACGCTGCCCTCACCCGCTTCTCCTCCATTTCCCTACCATCCACCTTCACCGCATCTTTCCACCGCCTATGCAGGGATAGAGTCCTTTTTATCCTCACCTACCATCTAATGAGTCTCTGTATCCAGCATACCATTCTCCATAGCTTTTGCCACCTTCAACGGGACCCTACCAACAAATGCATATTTACCTCCAATTCCCCTCTCCAGCCCACCCCACACTCCACTTTCCACAGGGATCAATTCCTTTGTGATTCACTTGTCTATTTGTCCTTCCCCATTAATCTCCCTCCTGGCACTTATCCCTGCAAATGGAAGACGTGCTACACCTGCACATTCACCTTCTTCCTCACCTCACTTCAGGGCCCCAAACAGTCTTTCCAGGTGAGGCAACGGGTCACATGTGAAACCTGTTGGGGTTGTCGATTGTATCTGGTGCCCCTGAAGCAGCCTTTACTACACTGGTGAAACCTGATGTGGATTGGGGAACCGCTTTGTTTTCCACAAAAAAACAATATTTCCCATAGCCAACCACTTTAATTTCAATCCCCATTCCGATTCTGACATGTCAGTCCACAGCCTCCACTTTTGCTATGATGGGCCACTGGTAGGTTGGAAGTGCAACACCTCCTATTCTATGTAGGTAGCCTCCAACCTGATGGCATGAACATCAATTTCTCCAACTCCTGGAAACGTTTCCTCCTTTGCCTTTCCCGTTCCTGGATTCTCCACTCTGGCTCTCCTTTTACTTATTCTCTTCTCCTCACCTGCTCCTCACCTCCCCTGGGTTGAAAGTCATTAATACAAAACATTATCTCCTCTTTGTAATGAATAGGTCACAACAATTGATTTAATCACATTTCAACTACGACTAATACATCTTCCATGTATGAATCTTCCATGTATTTATCAGTTTCTAATATCTGACTAAAACATCTGTATGTTCTCCAGTTCATAGGAGGTTAAAGTGAAATATACAGTGTTTTATTGAACAATATTAGTGTCTAATGCAAGATTATACCACAGGGTGCATATAATTCTCAAAGGTATATGCACACATCCTACTTATTATAGTATTGTATTCTGTCTGGTAGATTGACCCTGAGGTTTCAGTTACATGCGACTTTAATTCACCATCTCACTTGCACCTAGACAGGTCTGCAGTCTCCTGCACTGTTATAATGAGCAAGGTAAAGGAGCTTTTCCATCTGGGCATGTCACAGCCTATAGGACTTGATTTCCAATTCTCCAGTTTTTCTTTCAGTTTACTTTCTTTGTCTTTTGTTGCATATCTCACCTCAGCTGAGATTCCCAGAACACAAACTCTTATTATGCAAACTAAAGATCTTGTAGCTTGGATCCTTTAGCATGCAGTGTGATCATTTTGCTTTCCCAGTAGAAGCTGGGTGGTATTGTGAAGCTAACTGGCACTTTATTCCATTGCCCTTCATAAACTGTTCATCATAATTTGTTTAACAAGCTAATTTGTGAATGACTTCTTTCAAAAGAGTATGAGTGGAAAGATAGAACATGATGCATTCATGACGTAATCTGTAGTAGGCATGACCTCTTATGCTTTTTTTCTTGCTTCTTCAATTAGCTGTCAATATTTTTTTTTAAAACTTTACTCAGTTGACAATATAACCTCAGTGGATCACTTTTGATGATTACATCCACACCTGAGGTGGTGGGAATTTGTATTTGATATTGCTGATATGTCTTATGTTTACTGCCATGGCTTCCACATTTATCAATGTTTAAGGTCAATGGACAGAGGCTCCAGCCACTTAGTTCATACTTACTTCATTCAAGATTTGTGTGTGGAGATTTCCAGAATCTTCTCTGCCACTCTTTCAGATTCATTCTGTGGTGGTAGTGAGTTCATACTCTTGGTGCTGAAGCACTTGGAGATTTTCAGACAGAGTGGCGTCTGAATCAGTCCATCCACTGAGTATGTATTCACATGCACATATGCATATTGACAGCTTTAGTGTGGCAGTAGCTATTTCCCCTGCCATGATAGTGAAATCATTGTCACTATTTGTAGAATAAAACTGGTGTGGCTGGACTTGGCAAGGCTTTGGCTATAGTGCTTTTTAATAAAGCTCTATGATTGATAGTTGTCCATCATCTCCCACAGTGAGAGGAGACCAGTGCGGGAGAGTTCTTAAAGCCACCGGGGCAGTTCCACTTTCTTGACCCTGGAAGCCCAGTGGTATGAATAGTCATCACAAACTGGGACTTCCTTGGCTCAGTGGTTAACCACAACTTCTTTGGTACCTTGTCATATCTTTTGCTCTTCACAAAGTGCTGCAGAACCACTTTTCTGGGAGTTGGATTTCACTGTTGATCTCAACCACCCAGCTGTCAGAGCAGACATATCCCGATCTCACCAGGATACGAGGCCCGCCAGCTACCCTCACGTAGTTCAGCCCACCTGTCGAGGCAGTGTGGCTGCTGTCGCATGCAAAGAGCTACTTGGTGCCCAGGTGAGAGATCAGGGTCCAGTGGGGCACAAACGTAAGTGAGCCCCTTGACAAGCCCCTTCACCAGGGGTGCTACCGCTCCCTGAACAAATATATACCACTTCCAGATATGTGATGCACACGTAGTTGGACTGACAAGATTCTGACTTCCCCATGCTGATCCCATCTTATAAACCCTTCCACAAGTATTTGAAACTTCTCTTCCACTGGTAGCTGCACCATATTGCATGACCAATATTTGATCCCATCCAGCATCTCATCCATGGATTCTGACTCCACTTAGCTGCCTCAGTAAAACAGCCAACATGAATAATGACCCCATTCATTCCATGCATTCTCTCTTCTCAGCTCAAACACAGCTTCTCTCCCTGTGTTCTAACACTATTATACAGACTAGAACTCTATAGAAGACCGTGGCAGAAAGGGAAGGGGTAGGAGCAGCAGAGGGAGGTGATGGGCAGGTAAAAAGATAATGTGAGGGAAGGAAATGGAATGGGGGATGGTGAGGAAGAGGGGGGTATTACCAGAAGTTCAATATTCATGCTATCAGGTTGGAGTCTACCCAGACTCAATATAAGGTGTTGCTCCTCCAACCTGAGTGTGGCCTTGGACTGACATGTCAGAATAGGATGTAGAATTAAAGTAGGTGGCCTCAGGGAAATCCGACTTTCTGTTGTGGAAAACATGTAGGTGTTCAGTGAAGCATTCTCCCAATCTGTGTGGGGTCTCACCAATATACAGGAAGCCACACCGGTATCACCCTATACAGTAAATGACCGCACCAGACCAACAGGTGAAGTGTCACCTCACCTGGAGGGACCGTTTGGGACCCCGTATGGTAGTGAGGGAGAAGCTGTAGAGACTGGTATGGCACTTTTTCTGTTTGTAAGGGTAAGTACCAGGAGGGAGATCGGTGGGGAGGAACAAATGGAGAAGGGGGTCGCATAGGGAGCGATCCCTGTGGAAAGTGGGGGGAGGGGAAGATGTGCTTGGTGGTGGGATCCTGTTGGAGATTGCAGAAGTTATTGAGAATTATATGCTGAATGTGGTGGCTACCATGGTGGTAGGTGAGGACAAGATGAACCTGGAGGGGTAGTGGAAGGATGGGATAAGGGCAGACATGTGCAAAATGGAAGAGATGCAGGAGAGGGCAACATTGATGATGGAGGAAGGAAGGTCCCTTTCTTCGAAGAAAGAAACTTATTAGTTCCAGAATGAAAAGCTTCATCCTGAGAACAGATGAGGCAGAGATGGAGGAACTGAGAGAAGTTTTCACTGTGCATTGGTACACTTGACAAAAATGAACCAATTTACCAATTTATCCTTTGGATAAACTTACGTGTTGATATTACATGCATACCGTTGTGAAGAAGTACAATCCAGTGTGGATGTTAATGGTCAATAAATGCTGGTTTTCATCTTCTACATTAAGTTGGGATTAGGGATGAGGAAGGTGAAGCTTCATAAAATCTATTGCCCTACAAACGACCATCCAGTATATGCAGAATATGTTGGTTGTGTTCTATTGCTTTGTTAGTTTGTAATCTCCACAGAGCCCAGTAACTATCTGCCTTGACTTCATTATAATGAGCATCATCCTTGCACGTCAAGCCAATTTCACCATTAGCCTATGTCACTCAAAATTAATTATCTTTTCTACTTGAATTTTCAATTCCTGGGTCACCAATTGTGATTCACAATAAACCAGTGCAACATCTGGTTTTATATGAATGTGGACTACCCACTTGCCCCTCATTGCTTGTGTACTGATGCTTAAACAGGTCTTCATACTGTTAGAAATTTGCTCAAACTTGATTGTGATTTGTTTACACTGAACACATTTTTCAATCTTTTCCCAGCTTTTTCAATCCATCCCTTTCCATCAAGGGTGGTCTGTTAACATAAGCAGCCACTGCAATCAATAACCTTCTACCCATTGTAATGTAATGCCTAGCCACGATGTTCTCAGGGCCTCTCTATAATTTCAGATCAAATGCCCATCTCTGAAATGTGAAAGCCTGCTTCCCCACAAAGAGAGGTCTGTAATGGACAAGTTCCCGGAAACTGGGATGTTTATTCCAACCATATCCATTGTGGAGCTTCTGAGATCCAAGTACTTAGCAGAGTATGGGTGGGTGGAATGTGGGGAAAGAACCAATACGATTTTTTTTGTTATATTTTATCCTGCCACATGCCCGATTCTTCCTGGCATTCTTCCTGCTGCCATTTCTTTATCTCTAGCAAATGTTAATAAGGCAGAGAGAGGAACTAGCACTAACTGTTTACAGAGCATGAATTTGAGAGGATTCAAAAAAAGAGTCAAGATTCAAGGCACATTATTATCAACAAATGTATAAATTATACCACCTTGAGAATTAACAGGCAGTTGCAGAGCAAAGAATCTGAAAATAAGACCAGCCCCCAGTGCCCACAGAGGAAGAGGGAAAAATATGAATCATGTAAACAATAGAAGCGAGCAGCAACAACAGCATTCCAAACCAAATTGTGTCCTTAGATCCAAAATCCCCAGAGAAGCTCGAAGTAGGCCCAAAGACTCAGTATTCTGTTCATCATATTAGCAGGCAATGTCACCACAAAGTTCACAGACACAAAGTACCGCAGCTGGGGGCAGTATCGCAGACTCAGCATCTTGAGGAGAGGAGCCCCAAGACTACTTGGGTTGGCTTTTAAATTATCCAGACCTCACACTAGGAACCAGGTCCTGCCATAACGAATCGTTCTGGGCCTCATTTTCGATGCCAGGTAAGCTGTTCTTGACCTCTCCAAATTGGCTGTGCTCTCAGAACAATCCAACCTCCCCCGAATCTTAACACCCTGCATTTCCAGTCTATATGTACCAGCATTTAGATTATCCAAACAGCAGATAGTACCTCGCATTAGGATCTGGGCCTCACTGCAGCAAATTGCTCCAGGCCTAGAACACGATGCCCAGCAATTTGTTTTGGACCTGGATTTCGTTGCTGAAGAAGCCGTCCCTGACCTCTCTAAATCAGCTCAGTGCTTAGAGAGATCCACCCTTGCACCCAGGTACGTAGGACTGACATCAGAACTCCTCCATCTCGTCTTCTGTCCTCCAAGTTGTTCACTCCAACCAGTACAGCTCCAACTCCAAGTGCATCGATTTTTGCCGTGCACAGCAGAGCTCATATCTCGAGTTCACTTTGCAGTGATTACAGTGACAGTTTACCATAATTTACATCAAAACAAGTCATTAATAATGTTTTTAATCAAGTTCCAAAGGCGTAGTTATGTGACTCCTACCTGCTAACCTTCTGACATTGTTTAGATAGAGAATCTTTAATGGAAAGTGATACCCTGGGATGAAAGACTGGTGGGATCCCTCAGTCATGTTTCATCATTGAGGTTTTCACAGTGAATAGAGGCATTAGAAAAGGAAATATTTTTAAAAAGTAACTTTTTATATGCATTCTCTGTTAGCTACCCTGTCAACAGGGTGTGGCGCTTCATCCGCGGGTATTGCATTCTACAAGTTTCTCTGTCCTCTCCTGATCAGAGAAAGTAGAAACCATTAATAGTGAGGCTTCAGCTGCATGTCGTATCCAGATCAGAACTTTTCCCGTAAGTTGACCTAATTTCCACAAAATCTTCCATGATATCTATATCACATTTCAATTACAGAAACTATTTTCCTCTGAAACTAAATCCAGAAAGAATGTTCAGAATAACCACTTTCTAAGTTTATCCCACACAATGGCAATATAATGAACACACACTGTATGAATGTACATTGGTACCAAAGCACTGAAGAACATAATACGCCATTAAAAGTATCATTTCTTGCTTTAACATTATATGTCAACATTGTAACATTAGCTTTCCCTATTTATTTTTAATGTGTAAAAACCATGACAGTTAACCCCATTAGATGTCACTTGTGTCCCTTTTGACCCCAAACATCCCTCATTTAGAGTGTCATCACTTGTCAATTATGAAATCAGTCCACCAGCAGCGTGAATCATGTACTCCAGGAAATTTAATCCATGAGGGAGAACCTTCACGTTACAAACACTTAAGGAAACAATAACTGTTTAGCCTCAAATAAGCATTTCTTTATCATGTATAGAAGAACATATGATGTAGGAGCAAATTAGGCCTTTCAGCCCATCGAGCCTGCTCTACTATTCCATCATGCTGGTTCATTTTCCTGCTCAACCCCCTTCTCCTGCCTTCACCACATAACCTTTGAAGCCCCTACTAATGGAAAACCTATCAACCTCCACTTTAAAAATACCTGATGACTTGTCTTCCACAGCTGTCTGTGGCAATGAATTCCACAAATTCAGTGCCCTCTGGTTAAATAAGTTCCTCAGCATCTCTATTCTAATGGGACATCCATTCATTCTGAGCTTGTGCCATGTGGTCTTACGGTCTCCCACTATTAGAAACATCCTCTTCACATCCACCCTATCTAGGCCTTTCAATGTTCAGTAGGTTTCAAGAAGATCCTCATTCATTCTTCTAAACTCCAGTCAGTACAAGCCCAGAACCAGTAAACAATATGCTAACACTTACATTCATGGGATGATTCCCTTGAGCCTTCTCTGGACCCTCTCCATTGCCAGCACATCCTTTCTTAGATATGAGGTTCAAACTACATACATGGTGGAAAATTGCGCTCAAACACATCAAGGGCCTAATTTTACTTTCTATTGATTGTATTTTGATTTTAAGTCAGTCATTTTATAATTTTATGCAAGGAGATAAATTGCATTAATATTATATGGTTGAATATCACCAGTATGCATTCTGTGTA
Source organism: Hypanus sabinus (assembly GCF_030144855.1). NCBI lineage: Eukaryota > Metazoa > Chordata > Chondrichthyes > Myliobatiformes > Dasyatidae > Hypanus > Hypanus sabinus. The sequence goes on along the minus strand of NC_082708.1, from coordinate 50,924,398 downwards.
GTGTGCCAGACCAAATGATGAGTCATTTTCCCATCCAAAGCTTCTGCTTTCTGCCTCATCATTTACATTTGTCTTCAAAGTAAACCTTGTTGTTTGGAGTTAGACTATTAAAAAGCATACTGCACGGTTGATTTAAAATACCTATATTCACTGATGGAAGTGGTTTTCAAACTTCTTGATGCTAAAAATTAGGGATTAAGTGGGAATTACATTTATCTGACATCATTCATGGTTTGGTTGACATTGGGTAGTTCATATCCAGCAATATATGAACTAATTACCATTTATATTTCCTCCAAATGTTTTACTAGTAAATCGAATAGGTCTTGAGTGGTTATCAGTTGGGAAGGATTGGCCATGCTGCACAGAATCTGCCCAGTATTTATTCCATAAAAGACTGATTTTTATCTTTATCACCTGGGGAGCAACCTGATATTTATGGAAACCATTCAAGTGAGAATTTTGCAGATTTGATATAAGGCTACTGATCAAAGTTTTTGGATTATACTCCAGGCAAGCATAACAAATGGAATAGAAATTGGACTGTTCAGTAAAGGTCAAATGACCCACTACACCAGATCACCACTCAGCCAGTGAACATAAGTATCAACTCCCAAGTGTTCAAACCTGGCTTGATGGGTCATAAAGGTCAATCAGCATTTCTTGCTTACGACAGGCAGTGAAAAGGTGAATCACAACATGTTTCTGCTTGTGCTGCAATATCTTCCTCACTCCTGTCTGATCATCCTGTAATATTGATGGATCATGTTACTGTCTTGAATTTTCTATTCAAATTTTCTTTTAGTTATGTGAACTAAATGGGTTTTTATGTACTGGAACACTTGAAGCTTTATCAATAAGAAGCTGTTGATGTTACTTGTGGGCTTGATGCACCATCAATAACTCTAGGAGACCGGAAGTGAATGATAGGCTTTTGTTAACAGCGAAAAAGGGACCAGGACCATGTTGAGATTGAGGGAGGAGTAGTGCCCCAATCGCCTTTATACAGGGGTTTGTGGGAGGAGCCACAGGAGCAGTCAGCAGGGGGGCGTGTCCAGACAGGTATACATTGTTTACCACATTCACCCCCCCCCCCTTTGTTTTAAAAGAGAGTCCCCACAGGGCGAAGTTTCTGACAAGTATATTTACAGGTCGAATCTATCAGGCAGCCGAGTCCATTGCTGCGATCTACGTAGCACCGGTGGTGATTGCACTGGTGACGGTGGTTGTGCAGGCCCCAGCCTGACTAGAAGTGCCAGCCCGTTAGGCATCAGTAACCCCTCATGTGTGTGCGAGGCGCCCGGTATGGGAGTGTCGGGAGGAGTCTGTGTAGGGCTTGGCGTGCGCGGTGTCGGTGGGTATGGGGTTCATAGTCACCGTGGAGCGTTCAGGGTAGGGGTCTGGTGCTCCTGCGGGTGCCAGGTCGCAGATGGAGACCGTGTCCTCCCGCCCATCAGGTAAGATCACATAGGCATACTGGGGGTTCGCATGTAGTAGGTGAACCCTCTCGACCAGCGGGGAGTATTTATTGCTCCTTGCATGTTTCTGGAGCAGCACTGGCCCTGGGGACATCAGCCAAGCCGGTAGGGTGGTCCCAGTGGCAGACTTCCTGGGAAAAGAAAAGAGTCGCTCATGAGGGGTGGCATTGGTGGACGTGCATAATAGGGAGTGGATGGAGTCGAGTGCCTCGGGGAGAACCTCCTGCCAGCGAGAGACCGGCAATCCCTTTGACCAAAGGGCTAAGAGTGTGGCCTTCCACACCATGGCATTCTCCCTCTCCACCTGTCCATTCCCCCGAGGATTATAGCTCATGATCCTAATAGTAGTAATACCCCTAGCCAGCAGGTATTGGCACAGCTCGTCACTCATAAAGGACCCTCTATCACTGTGGATATAGCAGGGATACCCGAATAGAGTGAAGAGCTGGTGCAAGGCCTTTATGACGGACGTGGCGGTGGTATCGGGGCAGGGGATGGCAAAGGGGAACTGCGAGTGTTTGTCGATTATGTTAAGAAAGTAGATGTTGCGGTCAGTGGAGGGAAGGGGGCCCTTAAAGTCGACACTCAGTCGCTCAAAGGGGTGGGTGGCCTTGATAAGTTGCGCCTTTGCTGGACGGTAGAAGTGCGGTTTGCACAGCGCAGACTTGGCAGTCCCTGGTCATCGTCCTGATCTCCTCGAGGGAGTACGGCAGGTTCCGGGCTTTCACGAAATGGAAAAGCCGGGTGACCCCTGGGTGGCAAAGTTCCGCATGGAGGGCGTATAGCCAGTCGAGCTGCACGCTGGCACACGCTCCCTGGGATAGGGCATCGGGGGACTCATCGAGCCATCCAGGCCGGTACAGGATGTCGTATTTGTAGGTGGAGAGTTCGATTCTCCACCTCAACAGTTTATCATTTTTGATTTTGCCCCGCTGTTGGTTGCTGAACATGAACGCAACTGAGCGCTGGTCGGTCAGCAAGATAAACTTTTTGCCGGCGAGATAGTGCCTCCAGTGCCTAATAGCTTCCACTATGACCTGGGCTTCTTTCTCCACCATGGAGTGCCGAATTTCAGGGCTTTGAAGGGTACAAGAGAAGAATGCTACCGGCCTGCCTGCCTGATTGAGGGTAGCAGCCAGCGTGAAGTCGGAGGTGTCACTCTCTACCTGGAAGGGAATGGTCTCGTCCACCACATGCATTGTTGCTTTGGTAAAGTCCCCTTTAATGCGGCTGAAGGCCACATCGGCCTCGGCTGAGAGGGGCAAAGTGGTGACTTGATCAGGGGGCGGGCCTTGTCTGCGTAATGAGGGACCATTGGGCATAATCGGAAAAGAAGCCCAGGCACCGTCTGAGGGCTCTGAGGGTGGTGGGAAGAGGGAGTTCCAACAGGGGACGTATACGGTTGGGTTCAGGACCAACGACATACCCAAGGATAGCAAGTCGGGTGGTTCCGAACACACACTAGTCCCTGTTATAGGTGAGGTTAAAAGCTTTGGCCGCTTGGAAAAATTGTTGGAGGTTGGTGTCGTGATCCTGCCAGCGAGAGACTGGCAGTCCCTTTGACCGAAGGGCTAAGAGTGTGGCCTTCCACATCTTTCTCACTCCTGTCTGACCATCCTGTAATACTGATGGATCATGTTACTGTCTTGAATTTTCCATTCAAATTTTCTCTTAGTTATGTGAACTAAATGGGTTTTTATGTACTGGAACACTTGAAGCTTTATCAATGACAAGCTGTTGATGTTACTTGTGGGCTGCTCGATCCTGTCTTTTCCATGCATAGCAAACTGTGGGAGCTTCTTGGTTCAGTTAAACTTTATTTCTTGGCAACATAAATCTGCACAGCATTTTATTATTTTTCCCCTCAGACTGAATCCATCACTGCCATGTAACGGCCTTACTCTCTAGTACATCAGTAGTGTTTATATCAGCAACTGTTCTGAGCCTGCTTTTTAATTTGCTCTTATAGATTTGCTGTTAGTGATGTAATGTTTTCATATAGATTATTGGGCAGTGTTTCACTTTGTGATTACTTTTAGTAATATCCTCTGAAAAATCAGAGGCCCTTTTTCAACTACAAGCTGAATTTTCTAACATTTCTGGCATTTAATTCATACATGTTCAAGTAAAGAGGCAAGCTATTTTGGGGGGCTGCTATCATTGCAAGCAGTTGCTGGTCGGCTGAGGCAGCATGAGGTTTAAAAAGAACTCAGTGCCTTTCAGGACTTATCAGTCAGCTACAATCATAACAATCTCTTAAGCACTTGGCAAAGGCCAATAAAAAGAAGCGATGTGTAAAGGGCACACACACAAAGTGGTGGAGGAATTCAGCAGGCCAGGCAGCATCTATGGAAAAGAGTAAACAGTCGACGTTTTTGGCCGAGACATTTCATTAGGACTGCACTTCGTGGACACATGTTCATTGATCAGGAGGACTTTACACGTGATGGACTAGGCCATGTCCACTTCTTATTTTTGTGGGATTTTCCATTCAAGGTCATTGGTGTTTCCATCCCAGGCTGTGATACAGCCAGTTAATATACTCTCCAATACACATCTATAGAAGTTTTTCAAAGTTTTAGTTGTCATACAGAACCTTTGCAAACTTCTAAGGAAGTAGAGGTGCTGTCATGCTTTCTCCATTATTGCACTTGCATGCTGGACCCAGGACAAGTCCTCCGAAATAATTATACCAAGAAATTTAAAGTTACTGACCCTCTCCACTTCTGGTTTCCTTCTCCTAAAGTCAATCATCAGCTTCTTTGGTCTTGCTGACATTGAGTGAGAGGTCTTCGCCACCTTTGATTCAGCCTACAACAAGGGCACCAACAGCAAACCTGAATATGGCACTGGAGCTGTGCTTAGCTACATGGTCGTAATTGTAAAGCGAGTAGAGCAGAGGGCAGAGCACACACCCTTATGGTGTACTTGTGCTGATGGAGATTGTGGAGATGTGGTTGCCGATCTGAACTGTAATACCTGGAGTTTCTGGGAGTAATTTGGAAGGTGCAGGATCAATACATCCCAAAGTATCTTAAGTAGAGGATGAGCAACTGTGGCTGAAATGGGAAGATAAAGACAGCATGAAAGCAAAAGAGTGGGCGTATAGTAGAGCAAAAATTAGTGGGAAGTGAGAGGGTTGGGTAGCTTTTAAAACACCAACAGAAGGCAACTAAAAACAGAGAGAAATTATGAACTATAAGACAATACGATATAGGAACAAAATTAGGCCCTCGGGCCCATCGAGTCTGCTCTGCCATTTCTTCATGGTGATCCAATTTTCCTTTCTGCCCCAATCTCCTGCCTTCTCCCCATATCCCTTCATGCACCGACCAATCAAGAATCTGTCAGCCTCTACCTTAAATATGCTTGACCTCCACATAACTATGAAGGTAAGCTAGCAAGTCATATAAAAGAGGGTACCAAAAGCTTTTTCATAAACATAAATAATAAAAGAGAGTTGAAAGTAGATATCAGCCCACTGAAAAATGATGCTGGCGAGGTAGTAATTGGGGCAAAGATTTTGCATCAGTCTTTACTGTGGAATACACTAGCAGTATGCCAGAAATTCAAAAGTGTGAGGGGGCAGAAATGAATGCAGTTACTATTACTACGGAGAAGGTGCTTGAGGAAATGAAAGGAATGAAGGTAGATAAGTCAGTTGGACCAATTGAATTACACTCTAGGGTTCTGAAAGATGTAGTTGGAGAGACTGTGGAGGCATTAGAATTGATGTTTCAAATATCACTAGGTTCTAGAATGGTTCTGGAGGATTGGAAAATTGCAAATGTCACTCCACTCTTTAAGAAGGGAGGGAGGCAGAAGAAAGGAAATTACAGGCCAGTTAGCCTGACTTCTGTGGTTGGAATGATGTTGGAGTCCATCATTAAGAATGAGGTTTTGGGTTACGTGAACGCACATGATAAAATGGGCCAAAGTCAGCATGGTTTCCTTAAGGAGGAATCTTGCCTCACAAATCTGATGGGATTCTTTGAGGAAATGATGGGCAAGGTAGACAAAGGCATGTCAATGAATGTTGTTTACTTGGATTTTCAGAAGGCCGTTGACAAAGTGCCGCATATGAGGCTGCTTATCGTATTATGGGAAAGATACTAGCATGGATAGAATATTGGCTGAAGGGCAGGAAGCAGAGTGGGAATAAAGGGTGCATTTTCTGGCTGGCTGCTGGTAAACAGTGGTGTTCTGTAAAGGTCAGTGTTGGGACTGCTTCTTTTCACATTACGTGCTTAGGATAAAAGACCCCTTACGGGCAAGTATTCATAATATGATTGAATTCACCCTGAAATTTGAGAAGGAGAAGCCAAAGTCAGATGTATCAGTATTATGGTGGAATAAGGGGAATTACAGAGAAACGAGAGAGGAGTTGGCCAGAATTGATTGGAAAGAACACTGGAAGAGATGATAGCACAGCAGCAATGGCTGAAGTTTCTGGAAGCAATTCAGAAGGCACAGGATGTATACATCCCAAAGAGGAAGAAGTATTCTAAAGGCAAGATGACACAACTGTGGCTAACAAGAGAAGTCACAGCAAACAGAAAAGCCAAAGAGAGGGCATATAGTAGAGCAAAAATTAGTGGGAAGTGAGAGGATTGGGACAGTTTTAAATACCAGTAGAAGGCAACAAAAAATCATTAAGAAGGTAAAGATGGAATATAAAAGTAAGCAAACCAGTAATATTAAAGAGGATACCAAAAGTTTATTCAAATACATAAAGTGTAAAAGAAAGTGAAGAGGGGATATCGAGAAGAAAATGATGTTGGAGAGGTAGTAATGGGGTACAAGGAAATGGCAGATGAACTGAATAAGTATTTTGCCTCAGTCTTCACTGCGGAAGACACTAGCAATATGTTGGAAATGTTGGGTGTCATGGGTCATGAAGTACGTGAAGTTACCATTACTAGAGAGAAGATTGATGGGATACTGATAGCTCTGAAGGTAGATTAGTCTCCTGGACCTGATGGTGTACACCCTAGCTTTCTGAAAGAAGTAGCTGAAGAAATTGTGGAGACACTAGTAATGACCTTTCAAGGATCACTAGGTTCTGGAAGAGTGTCTCTCTAGAAGGGAGAGAAGCAGAAGAAAGGAAATTATAGGCCAATGAGTTTGAGCTCAGTGGTCTGGAAGACGTTAGAGTTGATTGATAAGTATGTGGTTTTGGGTACTTGGAGGCACATGATAAAATAGGCCATAGTCAGCATAGTTTCTCAAGGGAAAATATTGCCTTACAGATCTGTTGGAATTCTTTCAAGAAATAACAAGCAGGATAGACAAAGGAGAAGTGGTTGATGTTGTATACTTGGAATTTTAGAGGGCCTTTGACAAGGTGCCACACATGAGGCTGCTTATCAAGCTATGAGCCCATGGTATTACAGGGAAGATTCTAACATGGATAAAGCGGTAGCTGATTGGCAGTCAGTAAAGATTGGGAATGAAGGGAGGCTTTTCTGGTTGGCTGCCAGTGACTATTTATATTGGGAATTATTCTTTTTACATTATATGTCAACGATTTGGATAATGGAATTGATGGCTTTGTTGTAAAGTTTACAGATGAAATGAGGATAGGTGGAGGGGCAGGTATTTTTGAGGAAGTAGAGAGCCTACAGTAGGACTTATCTTCAGGAGAATGGGTAAAGTAATGGCAAATGGAACACAGTGTCGGGGAGTGTATGATCACATACTTTAGCAGAAGAAGTGAAAAGATTGACTATTTTTTAAATGGTGAGAAAATACAGAAAAACTGAGATGTAAAAGACTTAAGAGTCATTGTGCAGGATTCCCTACAGGTTCATTTGCAGGTTGAGTCTGTGGAGAGGAAGACAAATGCAATGTTAGCATTCACTTCAAGAGGTCTAGAATATAAAAGCAAGGATGTAATATTGAAACTTTATAGGGCATTGTTGAGGCCTCACTTGGAATATTGTGACCTGCTTTAGGCCCTTTCTCTTAGAAAGGATGTGCTGAAACTGGAGAGAGTTCAAAGGAGGTTCATGAAAATGATTCCAGGATTGAATGGCTTATCATATGAAAAGTGTCTGATGTCTCTGAGCCTGTATTCACTGGAATTCAGTAGAATAAGGGTGATCACATTGAAACCTATTGAATGGTGAAAGGCCTTGATAGAGTGGATGTGGAGAGGATGTTTCCTATGGTGGGAGAGTCAAAGACCAGAGGACACAGCCCCAGAATAAAGGAGCATTCTTTTTGAACACAGATAAGGAGGTATTTCTTTAGCCAGAGAGTGGTTAATCTGTGGAATTTGTTGACACAGGCAGCTTTGGAGGCCAAGTCTTTATGTATATTTAAGGCAAAAGTTGATAGAGTCATAACTGGTCAGAGTATGAAGGGATACGGGAGGGGTGGTGGTAGAAAGCAGGAGACTGGGACTGAGAGGAAAATTGGATCAGCCATGTTGAAATGGCCGAGCAGACTAAATGGGTCAAATCGCCTAATTCTGCTCCGCTATCTTATAGTCTTAGGTCAGTGATTTGTATGATGGAATTGATCATTTTGTGGCCAAACTTGGAAGGGATACAAAGGTAAGTGGAGGGGCAGGTAGTGTTGAGTTAACAGAGTGTCTAGACAGATTGGGAGAATGGGCAAAGAAGCGGCAGGTGTAGGGAAATGTACTTTGTTAGAAGGAATGAAGGTGTAGACTCTTTTCTAAGTGGGGAATAAATTCAAAAGTCAGTGGTGCAAAAGGACTTGGCAGTCCTCATGCAGGATTCCCTAAAGTTTAACTTGCAAGTTGAGTTGGTAGTGAGACAGGCAAATGCAAAATTAGTGTTCATTTTGTGAAGACAAGAATATAAAAGCAAGGAAACAATGCCAAGGCTTTACACGGCATTGGTCGGACCACACGGAATATGGTGAGCAGTTTTGGGTCCCTTATCTGAGTAAAGGTGTGCTGGCATTTGAGAGTGTTCAGAAGATTTTCATGAGAATAATTCCAGGAATGAAGGAGTTAATTAATGAGGAGCATTTGATGGCTCTGGGCCTGTACCTGTTGCGAGTTTAGAAGAATGAGGAGGGATCTCATTGAAACCTATTGAATATTGATGGAATGGATGTGGGAGAGTCTAGAACAGCCTCAGAATAGATGGACATCCACTTAGAACAGAGATAAGGAGGAATTTCATTCACCAGAAGGTAGTGAATCTATGGTATTTATTGCCACAGGTGGCTGTGAAGGACAAGTCAATGGATATATTTAAACCGTAGTTTAATAGGTTCTTGATTATTCAGGGTTATGGGGAGAAAGCAGGAGAACAAAGTTGAGAATGGACGGTAAATCAGCCATGATAGAATGGAGGAGCACATCTGATGGGCCGAATAGCCTAATTCTGCTCCTGTGTCTTTTGGCCTTTTCTCAGGTCAGTGTTAAGAACTTTCAAGAGGTAGGTTGGATGTCCTGATGGGAGAGCAGAAATCTAATGTGGAAGACTAATCTAAAAGGGCTGAATTATAGAAAGGGTTATATTCAGTGCTCTGATGACAAGAACACTTCAATATGAGTCATTTGTGTGTCACTACAAATCATTTTATTTATTGTCTCTCTGAATACTCAATCATTTCTCTGTTTCACAATTCTTGTTTCATCAGCTTAGATTTGTTTTCAGGCAGTACATTGTAAATTAGATGAATGATGTATTTTGCTAGTTAAAATATATTTCTTGTCATTTGCTGGTGGAAATTGATTAAAATCTTAAACAAAGACACTTGCCAACACAAGAGTTTATCTCATTTTGTATTCTATTTATAACCTTGCTTTGCCATTATGTTTGAACCAATATCAATATTTCATTATCAGCAAGTTCATTTTAGTAGTAATAATGCAACATTCAGTGTGGGAAGTGACACCTTTTCATCAAAACTTGCTTGACAGATGAATGCAATGCTCAATATTGCATCATATTGTTGATATTAAATATGCATTTCCACTAAATGCACCCAAAATTATTTTCATTTCATCAGACATTGAACTAGCAAAGCATGTTGTGGAAGGAAGTACTGTGGATTCCAATTAATTGGGACACGTCAGAACTCGTAAATTTTGGCAAAATTAGGCAGCTACCCCAGTTAGCTCAAGTTTTATGGAAATAGTTTAAAAGTTATATTTTTAAAAAAGACAAACTGAGTAAAAAAATCTTGTATTTAACTGAAATACAGAACAAATTGGAGCACTACCAGTAGTACCATAGTTCTATAAAACTGTATTAGTTCCTATCGATGGAGAAATTGTCCAGTGTACGTAATGAACAAAATTAGCGCAGACACCTCATGTGGATAATGGACTGCCATCATACAATATTTTTGACAATTACGTCCTCCAAATCTTCATTTTCATTATAAAATTTAGGATTATCATCAATACAATCAAATTCTTCATGGTTCCTAACTTGTTGGAGTAGTGAAATTGTTTCTTTTTCTCTCCTGCCGGTTTATGGTATCTCCAAGTCTGAATGTTTTAAACTGCAGTTCAGAATTGTCTTGCTGCTTATTTCTCGCCAACTATCAATGACAAAAATCACTGCTTTTTGAACATAAATACACACAGCTGACACTATTTAAAAACCATTCAGTGTGCTGTCTAATGGCCACACAAGTGTGCACAATTGACTGACACTAGTTAGAACCTGTTTGACCATAGACTGCTGCCTCAATCAAGTGACATAGTATCCCAAATAAACAAAGGGTATCCCAGCAATTTTATTGATTAGTTTTTGTTCTTTGAGAGTTGCCCCAAGTAATCAACTGTCCCGATTAGCCGGAATACATGCTATTCTGATATTATCCAGCTTCTGCCTCAACCTCCAGCTGCCTCACCTTTCCAGGAACCCAGAATCAGGTTCCTGGAGATGGCACATCCTTTCTCATTGATTGTGTATAGTTTTATTCTGTTGTATTTTGGTTCTACTGTGAATGCCTACAATATATGGTGACATGCATTCTTTGATAATAAATTTACTTTGAAATTTGTTACTACTCTGAAGTATCACCTGTGCAGAATCTGTATGTTTTCTCCCAAATGATTGTGTTTACTTCAGATACTTGTGCCTCACACATCTCAAAGATTTACTGATTTATTTGGTCACTGTAAATTTTCCCTGACTGTAATATAATGGTTTAAAGAATCAAAAGGAAATTGATGACCAACAACACACACAAAGTGCTGGTGGAACACAGCAGGCTAGGCAGCACCTATAGGGAGAAGCACTGTCAACATTTCGGGCCGAGACCCTTCGTCAGGAAATTGATGACCAAATTGGTTGCAGGAAATAAAGGGGGCTTAGGGTTTAGGTTAATGGGGCTAATAGGATTCCTCTGGATGAAATGGGCTGAATGGCCACTTTCACTGTTATTCTACATCAGGTCTACATCATTGATACTCAAATAGCTGATCATTCAGAACTGTGCACAGGGCTGTACACTTGGCTCAGCCATCTGGGTCAAGTAAGGAATCTAATACCTACTTCAAACTTGACCACTGCTTCCTGGTGGAATTAATATATAGGCCTTACAGGTTTTATCTTTATTTTTATTTGTTTCATGCAGTAATTGAACCATTGGGAAAAATCATAGGAAGAATTGAAAAGCCACAAGCACTTACAGAATTCTGTGGAAATGTTTGCTTGATTAGCTGTGTCTAGATTTCTGTCCATTGCTTCTATCTCCCTTTAATAACTAGTTATGAAACTAGTTCCAGAACAAAATATAATTAGAAGAGAAATGGTGGTTTAGAAATTGCAATATCCTGTTTATCGACACTCAGTGATGGTCTTTGATGTTATTACAGTTTCTACAGGAAGTTAGTGCCTCTGTACCATTCAGATTAAATTCAAACACGGTTATGATATCTTTTTCATAACCCGATATAAGAGCAATGATAAGTAGCAAAGTGTACCAAACTGCAAGGGTAGGCCAGTGGAGATTTGTCTCTACCAAAGGAGGTGCAACTTCTTCACTCCGCTAACCTGCAGGTCACCATTAGGTAAGGTGCAGCACCTGCTTAGCCCTCTGATCAGGGTCACATGAGGCCAATGGGGGCAGGTAGTAGATGATCCTACAGATGATGCATATCATAAGTCCTGGTTATGCGACCACTGACACCAGGCAGACAATCTCTGAAGAGTATTGATAATGGCTGGGATCACCTGTCTTGTAAAGACACTGCCCAGAAGAAGGCAATGGCAGACTACTTCTGTAGAAAAACTTACCAAGAGCAATCATGGTCATGGAAAGACCATGATCACCCTAGTCATACGACACAGCACATAACAAACAAACCAAGCTGCAAACGGGAAACACCAGGAAATCTGCAGATGCTGGAAATTCAAGCAACACACACAAAATGCTGGTGGACCGCAGCAGGCCAGGCAGCATCTATAGGGGGAAGCGCAGTCGACGTTTCAGGCCGAGACCCTTCGTCAGGACTAACTGGTGATGAAGGGTCTCGTCCCAAAACGTCGACAGTGCTTCTCCCAATAGATGCTGCCTGACCTGCTGCATTCCACCAGCATTTTGTGCGTGTTGCAAAGGGGAGAGTGGTTTATCTTAAAAAAAACACCTGTGAATAATCCAATATAGATATAAAATTATTGCACATTTTTCACAAATTAGAAACGAAGGAAAAATGTGCAATAATAATTCCCAAGCAATGACTGTTTTAGTGATGATGATGAAATCTGTATAGAAACAGACAGCTGTTGTGGGTAATGCACTGAGTTGTATAAATGCTATTCCACATTGAGCAGAGTCTGAAATAGTTGTCCCTCCACACAGTAATGAGGGTTGTTTAGATTTTTTTCAGTGTATCTACCTGCCTGCCCCTGAATAAGAATGTAAAAAACAAGTGAACAGGATATAACCAATCTAACAACAATCAGCCTTGCCTTTTCCCCTGAAATTTAGCAGCATAACATTAATTAATAATAAGTTTGGGGTCTGCTTTGATTTGAAAAGTGGAAGTCATTCTTTGTGAATGGATTTATGCAAGTCACTGTACTGCTGGCCTAAGAAAAAGGGGCAACTCCTGTGAAAAATTTGGGCCGGCTGGCACAAAGAAATCGCAACCACTTTGAAAGGTAAATGCAGACAAACCCAAGTCAGTCTCCAGTCTTTGAAATGGTTAATCTTGGCAATTCGGATTAAAAACTGTTTTGAATGGGATTGCAGGAAAACCCAAGTATCTTATTGAAATAGTTTGTCTACTCACTTGTTGTTTCTGCTGACAGTCCTAATTACCCACACCTAGGAATTTTATAAGTATCAAAATATCTAGAAGCAGAATATAGTTTAAATGCAAATACAGATGGCTGATATCACTCCTTGTCAGGAAAGTAGTGACACATCATCAATTCCCTCCACAGAGGAAGTATTATATAGCAGTTTTACACAGTGGTTCTTGATAAAGTCTGCAGAGGTAAAACTTGCCTTCACTTTAAACTGAAGAGAAACCAAGGGAAATGCAATTTGTCTTTCATTGACTGATTTTAATCTTCAATATAAGCTGTGTAAACAATGCCTGGAATAAATAGTTTTATCAGATCTTCAGTGAAACAGTGTTTTTAAACTGACTAGATGAATTTATTAAACTTTATTGTTGTGTTTCATTAACTTAGTCTGTTCTTTTGTTATTAGGAGGGTCCATATGTTATGCTGAAGAAAAACCATGACACTCTGGAAGGAAATGACAAGTATGAGGGTTACTGTGTGGATCTAGCTTCAGAAATTGCAAAGCACATTGGAATAAAATATGAGCTGAAGATCGTTCCTGATGGGAAATATGGAGCAAGGGACCCTGATACTAAAATCTGGAATGGAATGGTGGGCGAACTTGTGTATGGGGTAAGTACCTGTTATACAGCAGCTGGTTAAAGGAAGCTACCTGTAACTGTCAGGACTTTCTTTGTGTGGGTGATTTTAATACATAGTCCAATGCATTTATGCCAGCTGTAAACATCCACTGTTGTAAGCCTCTTCTCTTTCAAAAAGGATCTGAGGAACATGGACAATATGGTGCGCGCACTGGAATTTGAGTCCCTGTAAGAGCTGTCTATACAGTTCGCTTTAAAATCCAAATTAATGGGATTGTAGGTGTATGAATAGGGGTTTTCTATGTACATAATTCAATATTAAACAAGGGCTGGACCATTATCTGCACACTTGCAACTTAAATTTACTGTCCTAATTTCCAATTTCATAGGAAGATGAAAAAATCTGGAAACAAAATCAGAGTTAGGTTTCAGATACATATTTCTGGAAGTGCTGAGGCAAGTTCAGTAATCCTGAGGCAACACGAAATTCTATAGATTTCATCGAAGATAGATCACACCCTCCAAACAATATAACCAAAGGATTCTCCTGTTTCTGTGCTGTTCAGTTGACAGCTTGTGGCTGGAATTAATCGTGTTGAATCAGAGATGCCTAAGTTTTATCGCAGAGGGCAAATCTGGAGGCAATGCAGAGTGAACTTAATTGTTCTTTCGTTAATCGACCCCAGCTGAGCTCTATTGGAGAGTTTGGGTATTCCTGTGCTGGGTGGGGACTACAGGAAGCATGCCTCTTCACTGCAGCCGGAGATGCTTCATTAGTTTTGTTTGAAACTTCATACCATTTCCTCACGGATCCATCTCTGCTCGTCAAGGAAGAGATGCTGCAGAAACACTCCCCAACACCGTAGCTAGAATTGTTACCCATTTGATTTGCTGATGCCACATTTTATTTTAATACTATTTCAAAATGTATGTTGTGTAAATAACTGGAACTATGAATAAATTGTATAAAGCCCCCATTCTGAATTTAGCACCAGTCTTTCAAATGCTAATATATCAAATATAATTTTTGTACGATGTACTTCATTGGAAACTTCATGATGAACTGCAGCACGTGAGCATACACATGACAGCTGAGGTACCATGTGCCTGTGGGTGGTCCTATGACTGTAGTTTTCAGTTTCAAAGGCAAGGTCAGTGCACAAGACTGATGTACAGAGTACCCATAGTTAGCACAGGAGTAATTAGCTTGCTCTGTATTATAGACAATGTGTTTCCTTTAGAAATCCATGTATGAAACTTTCAACTTGTTATATCGAGAAGCTCCACCCTGCAATGGATCCAATTGCCCTGCTTTAACCTCTTGCTGAAAGCTGTCAAACTGAACACTATTCAAACAGTACACATTCTCTAATACCATCAAAGCAGTCAGACATGCCTTTGTAGTTGCTACTCAGATTTTGATGCAGGAAAGCTAATAGTACTTTTAAAAACATAGAAAACCTATGGCACAATACAGGCCCTTTGGCCCACAAAGCTGTGCCGAACATGTCCTTACCTTAGAACTACCTAGGCTTACCCATAGTCCTCTATTTTTCAAAGCTCCATGTGCCTATCCAGGAGTCTTTTAAAATACCCTATCGTTTCTGCCTCCACCACCGTCGCCAGCAGCCCATTCCACACACTCACCACTCTCTGCACAACAAACTTACCCCTGACACCTCCTTTGTACCTACTTCAAGCACCTTAAAGCTGTGCCCTCTTGTGCTGGCCATTTCAGCCCTTGAAGAAAACCTCTGACTATCCACACGATCAATGCCTCTCATTATCTTATACACCTCTATCGGGTCACCTCTCATCCTCCGTTGCTTCAAGGAGAAAAGGCTGAGTTCACTCAACCTATTCTCATAAGGCATGCCCCCAAAACAGGCAACATCCTTGTAAATCTCCTCTGCACCCTTTCTATGGTTTCCATATCCTTCCTGTAGTGAGGTGACCAGAACTGAGCACAGTTCTCCAAGTGGGGTCTGACCAGGGTCCTATATAGCTGCAACATTACCTCTTGGAGGTAATTTTGAAGAGTAATAGAGCACTATAGCACAGGAACAGGTCCTTCGGCATGCCAAACTTTTTTTCTGCCTAGTACCATCAACTTGCACCTGAACGATAACATCCATACCCCTCCCATCCATGTACTTATCCAAATTTCTCTTAAAAGCTGAAATCAAACTTGCATCCACTACTTCTGCTGGCAGCTTATTCCACATTCTCACCAGCCTCTAAATGAAGACATTCTGCCTCCTGTTCCCCTTGAATATTTCATCTTTCACTCTTTACCTATGACCTCTAGTTCTAATCTCATCAAACCTTAGTGGAAAAAGTCCCCTTGCTTTTACCCAATCTATGCCATCATAATTTTGTATACCTCCATCAAATCTCACTCCCCCCATCACATTCTCCTACGCTCTGTAGGAATAAAGTCTTAAACTATTCACTCTTTCCCTATAAGTCAGGTCTTCAAGTCCTGGCAACATCCTTGTAAATTTTCCCTGCACTCTTTCAATTTTTCCCCTGTAGGTAGGTGACCAAAACTGAACACAATACTCCAAATTTGGCCTCACCAGTATCACATACAATTTAAGCATAAACATCCCAACTCCTGTCCTCAGTACCTGGATTTATGAAGAGCAATGAGCCAAAAGCTCTGTTTGTAAGCCCATTAAGTCTCTGGTGCCAGCACTTAAACTAACTGTCTTGTAACCACCCACCCCCCACTTGTCTTTGTTTATACTGTATGACTGTCTTTCAGACACTAATCAACTCACTTTTAAATTATATCAGTTTCTACCTCATTATCAAATCAGAGTTAACTCTCCCATGGTGTAATAGCCCTCAGTTATTTGCATAACAGTTACAACAATCTGTGTAAAATAACCTAGCTTTCACTTCCCTGCCCACACCCCCCCCCCCCCGGCTGCTCCTGTTTAACACTGCCCTTTCCTATGCTGGTAGCTAAAATGAATTTTGCTCCCCATAGACCCTCCTGCCATCCCCATTCTTCAATCCTCAACTTGATTTTTCCAATCCCAGGACTGTCTCACGTTATTGATCACTTCATTTTCATTCCTCTCCCCAAATTTCCGTTCACTTTTTCATCATTTTCTTCCCAGCCTCCCCATTCCCATTCCTCTTCACCTGAAAAGCCCACGCCCACTCTTGGAGACTCAGGTGGAACCTAGTGGCAAGCAGCCTTGAATCAAGCACAGATCTGGAATCAGCCTAAGACTTTAAGTTCAAAGTATATTTATCATCATGGCCTGTATACGTTATACAGCCTTGAGATTTGTCTTCTTACAGACAGCCACCAAAGAAAGAAACCCAAAAGAACCCATCGAAGCCAATGAAGACCATCAAACATCCAATGTGCAGAGAAAAAAACAAAGCGTGTAAATAATAAAAAGCATTCAGAACTGAAGTTCACAAAAGTGAGTCACGGATACAAAGCCAGACATCACTGCAGCCGATTCAGGAGCCCATTAGTTACAGGCCACAGCCTGAGTTCAGCACCATGTGCCCAGACTAAGTGGCACTAAGGCAATGGTGAGATGCTTTGCTCTTTACCTAAGTCATCCTAATACCATGCATGATTTATCAACCGAGAGGATTTCAAATCGCTCTATCGACTCACATCAATTCAGCCCTGAGGAGATATAGCAGAGTGCCATCTGACCCCAGTTTGTTTCACTAAACAAATTGACAGCCTCTTCTCTTGAAACTAGGCTGGCTTAGCAGGCATTATCAATAACGCTGTATATCGTGCTATGATTGCTACAAATGCAAATACAAAACTGCAAATACAGAACAAAAAGAAATCAAACAAAATAATAATTATAAATAAATAAGCAATTAATATCAAGACCTTGAAATACATTGGCAGCACCACAGTGGAAACAGCAAGCAGTTTCAAACTCCTGGGAGTGCACATCACACACAACCTCCCATAGTCCCAGAACTCATCCTACACAATCAGAAAAGTTCATCAACCCCTCGACTTCTGAGTATGCTGAAGGAGAGCTGGACTTTGTACATCTATACTCGCATCATTCTACAGATGTACGGTAGAAAGCGTTCTAAAATGCGACATCAATGCTTGGTACAGAAACCGTACTTTGATGGACAGGGAGGCTCTACAACAGATAGTCAAAATTACCCAATGCACCATTGGCACCAGCCTATCCACCATCAATGACGTATATACAGAAGGGTGTCAGAAAAGAGCTAGTAACTTCATGAAGGATCCCACCCACCCTGTTCATAGACTGTTTGTCCCACTGCCATCAGGGAGGAGGCTACATAACATCCAAGCCAAGATCACCAGACTCAGAAACAGTTGCTTTCCCCAAGTAGAAAGACTGATCAACACCTCCACCCACTACCTCCACCACTACTTTGTTATTTTCCATCAGTCACGTCATGTACAGCCTTGCGTCACTTTACAGATATACAATCAATCTATGTTTATAAGCTATCTTATGTATTTATGTTTATTATTATGTTCTTTATTTTTTGTTTTTTTGTGCCGCATCAAATCTGGAGTAACAATGATTTTGTTCTCCTTTACACCTGTGTGCAGGATATAACATTAAACAATCTTGAATCTTAAAAGAGTCCTTGATTGTGAGTCCATCAGTTGTGGGAATAGTTCAATGCTGGGGTGAGTGAAGTTAAGTGAGGTTATCCCTTCTGGTTCAAGAGCCTGATGGTTGAGGGTTAATAATTGTTCCTGAATCTGGTGATGTGGATCCTTAGATTCTAGCACCTTCTTCGTGATGGCAGCAGTGAGAAGAGAGCATGGCCTGGATGGTGGGGGTCTTTGGTGATGGATGCTGCTTTCCTGTGACAGCACTACTTGTATATGTGCTCATTAGTGTTGAGGACTTTACCCATCATGGACTGGGCTCTACCCACTAATTTTTGTGGGCTTTTCCTTTCAAGGACATTGGTGTTTCTGTACCAGGCCATGATGTAACCAGTCAGTATTCTTTCCACCACACATCTGTAGAAATTTGTCATAGTTTTAGGTGGCATGTCAAGTTTTCACAATCTTCTAACAAAGTACAGCTGCTGCTCTGCTTTCTTCATGATGGTGCTTACATAATGGACCCAGCACAAACCCTCAGAAATGATCAGGCCAAGGAATTAGAAGTTGCTGATTCTCTCCACCTCTGATCCCCCAATGAGGACTGGCTTACGGACCTCAGGTTTCCCCCTCCTGCAGTCAATAATCAGCTCATTGGTTTTGTTGATGTTGAGTGAGAGGTTATTGTTGTGGCTCCACTGAGCCAAGTTTTCAAACTCCCTCCTTTATGCTGATTCGTCACCACCTTTGAGTCAGCCAACAATAGTGGTGTCATCGGCAAACTTAAATATGTCATTGGAGCTGTGCGTAGCCTCATAGCCATAAGTATAAAGCGAGTAGAGCGGGGTGCTAAGCCCACGGCTTCGTGGTTCACTTGTGCTGATGGTGATTGTGTTGTTGCCAATCCGAACTGACTAGAGCAAGTGAGAAAATCAAGGATCCAGTTGCACAAGAGGATATTGAGACCTAGGTCTTGGAGCTTATTGATTAGTTTTGAGAGAATGATAGTATTGAATACAGGTGTTACAGGGTTGGGTGAAAAGCCAATGAAATGGCATCTGCTGTGTAGACCTGTTTTAACAGTAGGCAAATTGAAGTGAATACAAGTCAGTCCTCATAGAGGAGTTGATATGTTTCATCACCAACCTCTCAAAGCACTTCATCACAGTGGACTTAAGTGCTACCGGACAATAGTCATTGAGGTAGGTTACCATGTTCTTCTTGGGCACTGGTATAATCGAAGCCTGCTTGAAGCAAGTTGGTACCTCAGAAGCCCATCATTCTGCCAGCTCACTGGTGTAGTTTTCAGTATGCTGCCCAAGTTCTTACTGGTCTACCAATAGGTCCCAGTCAGCTTAATAGATAAACATAAGATATACAGAAGTCCAGAGCAACGCACTCAGAATACTTGAGGAACTCAGCAGTTCAGGAAGCATCTATGAAAATGAATAAACAGGTGATGTTTCGAGCAAAGGCTCTTCGTTGACTATTGTTCATCTGCATAGCCCTCACTGAGGACTGCTGAGTTCTTCCCACATTCTCTGTGAGCTTAATAGATAATATAAAATGATACTCATACTTTATCATCCAGGGGCATTTCCTGTCTTCCTTTTCGGGCTTTTTGTGTTTACAAATATGAATTCATGAGTCCCTTCAGATGCATCTGATAAAATGACTTCCTGAATAAACTCAAAAGGTGTAATAACTTTTTGAATTTACTTAAATTTAGCAATATTTAGTGAGTATGATATGTGAGAATGATCATTGAAAAAGTCACTGTTATATGATGTACTTGATTTGGATTTAAATACACAGTCATAATTTTTAAGAAAGCAGGATAATGTAACTACATCATTGGATATTGCAGATAGTCTTTTCAGTTTGACTGTATCATCTACAACTTGTGTACTTCAACCTATGTGTTTAAAAAATGATTTTGCCCTATTCCACAGAGAGCACAGATTGGTGTGGCACCACTGACCATTACTTTAGTACGAGAGGAGGTCATTGACTTTTCCAAGCCCTTTATGAGCCTGGGCATTTCCATCATGATCAAGAAGCCCCAAAAGTCCAAGCCAGGTGTCTTCTCCTTTCTCGATCCACTGGCATACGAAATTTGGATGTGCATCGTCTTTGCCTACATTGGAGTCAGTGTGGTACTATTCTTGGTCAGCCGGTTCAGCCCATACGAGTGGCACACGGAAGAACCCGAAGATGGACAAGATGAAGCGTCAACTGATCAACCACCCAATGAGTTTGGCATTTTTAACAGTCTATGGTTTTCTCTGGGTGCCTTTATGCAGCAAGGATGCGATATTTCGCCAAGGTTGGTCATTTATCTATTAACTCTGTGCATTTTATGGTCAAGCCTGATGCCATGGTGCATATACATTACCTTTTTTACCCTCAATATAAGTATACCATTCCTCAAATTTATTTGAATGCTTCCACAAACGGTAAGATTCCAAGGAAAATTGCTGCATTTTTATAGATAAGTGAAGTGTGTGAATGACCTCTAAATTATCATTTACACATTTCTGTACGTAACTTATATACACCATGCGTAGACCGTAAAATGCATAAAGTTATGCTGATTTTGTCCCCTTGGAGGACTACCGTGTATTTGCTGCATACCTTATTTTACGGTCAATCGTCCAGGTGTATATAAAATTCCATTGTTTTTTGATCTGCACCCATTTCTGAAATGGAAAAATTTGAACCCTAATGACCAAAGTATTGTGTTGAATAACTTATCACTTCTCAGACAAAAGTGCTCACTTTGGACTAAATGTAAACATAGATCTCTAATATATGAAAAATTTTACATTTGCATAGACTTTCTGTCAACTTTTTCCATTCTAATTTTCTATAGTGATATTTATAATGGATAATGCCAATGTAAACTTATCTCATTGTAAGTACACATTTCTATTAATGGAGGCAGGAACTCAGTTTAACTTCCAGGGAGATCTACTAAATGTATTAATATATTTTTATAAAGAAAATTTACCCTTATCAATGTTATAAAATAATTTGGAACTGTAAATTGACTAACACATTATATCCTAGTAAAAAATGTACTGTCCCTTTATGTACAAAGAGTACCCAAAATGTAGATGGCTGAAGTTCTATATTAATATAGATATAGATAATGGCGCAATTGTAAGTGGGTGTTCCAAAACTACTGGCAAGAGCCACAGAGTAATTATTTGGGAGAAATCTCGAACTTGGAGGTCTGATCAGTCAGAAAGGTTTCCATTTCCATAACAGCATTCTGTTCTAAATAACAAGCTTTAGTTTCCTTCAGCTTAGCTGGCAGGACTCTAATCAACAATGGGAATTAATGTGTAATGGATGTTGCTTTGACCATGGGTAGACAACATAAGATACGCATTGATTAGAATAAAATGAAAGTTTTGCATATGCTGGAACTGTACAGTAAAAGTTGAGGCAGAAGAAACTACAGTTGCTTGAAGCTAGAGCAAAATGTAAGTAACTGGGGGAACTCAAGACCTATCAAAAGATGTTGCTTGACCCAGTGAGTTCCTCCACCAGTTTGTTTTTTTTGGGGGCAGAATACAAATAAATAATACAATCCTCCCTAGTTTAAAGCAGGATTCCATTGTTAACCATTCGTATCTCAGATAGTTCACAAGTCAGACGAACAATGGAACACCCCTCAAATCCTCTTGCTATGAAGTCCATCTCCTGCACTTGCCTGCTTACTTTGTATCTCCCCCTTTCCTAATTCACTGCCTTTCAGATGGTAACTGCCTCCCTATTATCTGAAGTGGACATTTATCTACATTATACTTTATAATCTTTCATCAGAACTGATTAGGAATGGGCTGTGGACCAAATTCTGAAGCAGCGGAAGATGCCTGCAGCCCTGCAGCATCTGGTAAACCCAGCGCCCTGGTCTATGAGAGGTTCCTTCATATGTATGGGCTCTACCTAAATTGGCATTTATACTTTGAAGGTACCTGTACTGGGAAAAAATATTTAGCAGGTCAGGTGGCATCTGTAAGGATAAACATAAAATTCACATTTCAAATCAATAAAATGGAGCAGGAACAGGTTGCTTGGCCTTTGAGCTGCTTACCATTTAATATGCATGAGCTGATCGTCCACATTCAGTACCCTGCTCCTGCTTTCTCCCCATATCCCTCGTTCTCTTTTATCACAAGAACTGGATCAAACTGCTTCCTGTATATGTTTAATAATTTGTTCTCAACCCCTTTTCTGTGGTAAAGAATTCCAGAGGAGTGAAGAAATTTCTCATCTTGGTGTTAATATACTCTGGCTACAACCTGTGGTTCTAGAACATCCTTCCTGTAAGCAGTCTATCCCGTCACAGCTTTCAATGAGTTGCTTTGCAGTCGTGTAAATTCCAGTGAAGATAACCTCAAGGTGTCTTCATACATCAGTCCTGCCATCCCAGGAATCAGTCTAGTGACCCTTTGTTACATTCTTAATAGTAAGAATGTCTTTCCTCAGATAGGTAGACCAAGATGCATGCAATTTTCAGTGTGATCTTACCAAGACCACCACACCCCTCAAATCCTCTTGCATTGAAGTCTACTTGCTGTACTTGGCATGGTTTACTTTCAACCTCCCCTTTCCTAATTCACTGCCTTTCAGCTAGTAATCTGCCTCCCTGTTTCTGTATCCAAAGTGGAAGATTTTACATTTGTCTGCATTATACTGTATGACGTTTCATCAGAACTCAGTAGGAATGGGCTACAGGAGAAATGGAACCAGTTAATTCTAGGAAGGTTGTTAGGTTTGTAAGAATACACAAGATAAAATATCCAGAGATCCGTGTGGAGCTTCATTGTTTCTCATCTGCATAAATGTCCTAGATTCAAGAAAGCACATTTGTAGCTGTACCAAGCCGGAAAGGCAACAGAGATAATCAAGCAATTACAATTACACACAGGTAATTTTCACAATTGGGCAGCTTAGAATAAATGATAATAGAAATCAAGTGGATCTTCCACATTAAAAGGAATCGTATAAAAGGCAGCACAGGGACACAGCTATTAGAGTTGATGCCTCATAGCTTCATCAACCCAGGGTCACCCCTGAGTTTGCATGTTCTCCCTGTGTCTGCATAGGCATCCACTAGGTGGTCTAATCTTCTCTCACGTTTCAAAATAAGTGGTTTGGTACATTAATTGCTGCAAGTATTTAGTTGAGTGGTGGAAACTGCAGGTGAGAATGTGGGATAATAAAATGGATTAGATAAAATGAGTGTAAATGATGCTTGATTATCAGCATGGGCCCATTTTAGTATTGTAACCCTCTATAACTCTGAGTATTGTGTAAATAACTAGACCATATTTGAAAGAGATCTTGCAGGATAATAGAATCAATTCTGCTAATACCTAAATTTTGCAGGGCAGGAATCAATAAAAACTAACACCATACAGAATATTATACAGTCTATGCCAGAGCTGATCGCTGCTTGGATTAGTCCTCATCTTGAAGACTGCATTCATATGTGATTACTAAGTCCATTCCCCAGGAACAGTCCAGCAGATGTCCAGCATTAGAGAACTTGCACATAATGAAAAAGAAAGGGAAAGTGATAGGTGAAATGAGATCAATCACAAGTTCTGATTTCATGTTAAATAGTAGCTGCGTTTACAAAAAGATAGAAGACAAAGAGTGATTAATACCTGGAATAGTTTTGCCCTTCCTGCTATGGTGGCAAAATCCCAGGGTTATCACAATGAAATTGCATGCTGCAGCAGTGACTCATCATTCTCAGGGGAAGAATAAGCTAAATCACCTCTTATATCATTTTACTTTGGTGATGCATCAGTGCCATCATTTAGAAGAAGATAAAATAAATTAATTTGCTTAAACTGCAGGTGCCATTTGATAATTTAAGATTGTATTTGTTTTTAATGAAAAGCAATGATACAGCATTTTGCACTGTTTTGAACAGAGGCAAGGTTGGGCAGATAATTGCTGGGAGGTAAATGCTATACATTGCAACACTGCCTCATCATAATACCGCACCACATGCATCAGGGTTGGGGTGCATTTAATTAATGCACAGGCTAGAGTGATGAATGATCAATCCTTTGATGTGTTCAAACAGCAGTTCAGTTATTGTTGCATTTGGCTGACTCCATCAAGAAAGACCATGAAGTGACTGCCAAAATCTTTGCTGCACAATGTACAAGCTTGCTATTAACACTTCTGTTAACATGCACATCACTGGTGATCAGAAAGGATAAGGATTGGGGGTGGGTCCATGGCAACAAGAGAGTGGTGGCATATTTTGATTAACCATTTTTTATTAAGCTTTTGAAGAGGACCTTTTGTAAAACATAAATCCCATCTGCCAGTTATTCTCCTGCTCCTCACCAGTGAGGTTTTGTAGCTTATGTGGTTGACAATAAGTCAAACTCTGACTAGTTCTGTACAGATTTATGTTAGTGATGCAGTAATATGAATGGATGAAATTAATTTACTACCTTGTGAATCTCGTAATGACAGGTCAGCAAAGTTACCTCATTTCCATGAAAGCACCTCACCTCTGAGACAGTAGATCACAGAATTTTAACTTGTACACAAGGCTGACACACGATCCAGCATTATCCTGTGAGAGAATGATACCTTAACAGGGGTGCTGTCTTTTGGATAACGTGTCAAACTGGGATCTGTCAGCCCTTCCAGTGGGCTGTAAACTCACATCACATCTCTCAGGGAAGAGCAGGAAGGATTTCCTAAGTTCACTGGCCAAACTTTGTGTCTTACTCAGTGATCTTTTGTAGAAACTTGACAAGTGCAAATTGATTTATGCATCACCAGTTTACTTCAGAAGAAGCTAAGAAATGAAGGGGCTATATAAATAAGCAAGTTCTTATGCTCGCTACCTTTTTTGTGATTCTTATGAAAAGTAACTGTAAATTTGAAATGCCGCACTAGAAATACAAGTTCTCAGAGCAAGACTTCTAATAAATAGGACTGAAGACAAGAACTTTGAAAATACTTCAACAGGTCAAGCAGCACCTGTAGTAAGAGAAAATCTGTTAATGAACATTTATTCTAACCGGAATGAGTTAGTTATAAACTTGGTTTAAAATGCAAAGAAACAATATTAAGGAATGTTGGTGATTGATGGATAAAACTAAAATCAACAGAGGGACTACATGACTTAATAGTAACACTGCAAGGTGAAAGAGGGCTGTAAATGGAAAATCAAGCAAACAAAAAAAACACAGGAGGAGGTGTAAGTGGACCAATAATTATCTAAAAATATCTGAAAGTTATAACTATTATCCTGGAAATCTGTAATTGAAATGTTGACCTTGCAGTCAGGATTACTTCGAGTTACATGCTCATGAGGGATAGGAGGACAGGATGTGCACCTGTGGCTAACAAGGATGATCTGATGAATGAAAGGATTAACATATGAGGAGTGTTTGATGGCTTTTCTTTGAAAATTGCAAGAGTTTAGAAGGTTGCTGGGGGGGTGGGGGGGGGGGGATCTCAATGAAACCAACCGAATATTGAAAGGTCTAGAGTAAATATGGAGAGAATGCTTCCAATTATGGGACAGCCACAGAATAGAAGAAACACCCCTTTAGAACAGTGATGAGGAGTGATTTAGATAGATACTTAAGTCTGCAAAGAATAGAAGGATACAGACCTAGTGCAGGCAAATGAGATTAGTGTAGATAAGCAGACAAGGTTGGCCAGCTTGTGATGGGTTTCTGTGCTGTACAATAACTTCATTTGAAATTGCTGTGATCGATGTTGATTCTGGAAGGCTGTGATTGCCTCATCAGAAGATGAGGTGTTGTTCTTGGAGCTGTAAATATAAGACAGCAGGAGTACTGTGTGCAGTTCTAATCATCATGGTATACAAAGCCTGTGATTGCACTAGAGACATTGCAAGCAAGATTTATGGGGTTATAGCCAGGATACAGAAATGTCATTGCAAGGAGAGACCAGCAATGCTGGAGATGTTTTCTTTGGAACAAAAGAAATGTTAGAAAGATTTAATCAAGATTTATAGAATTATAAGGTCTTAATGGAAAGTTAACTGAAAGGATTCATTTCCTTTTGCAAAAAGAGTAGTAGCTGGAGGGTGTTGACTTAATAGGGAGAAATCCTCACCATCTTTAAAAAGTACCTGGTGGAACATTTGAAGAGCTGAGTCTGTGAACAAGGACTGGAAGATGATTAACCAAACCAGCATCTTTGGTTGGCATGTATATAATGTACCAAAGAGCCTCCCCCTGTACCTCAGAATTAGAAGTGACTAAATTATGCAGTTTTCAGACCTGAATGAGCTATTAGTAATCAAACATAACACATTAGTTTTCATAAAAACAGATTTTGTTTTTCAAAGGACCTTTGTTAAGTGTAAAACATTCAATTTTCAATCCTGTTCAGAAAAAGGTGGGACCACTGTTTATTGTTTTTATATTATTTGTCTGTGTGATAAATGTTTTTATTTTTAACTACGTTAAGAACATTTTGAGTTTTTTTGAATAATAGTATGTGCAACTTTTTTTTGGAATACGAAATAGTAGTGAAGTTTATACATTTAACCCCAATTCTAGAACTTTTCTAAACCAGATTGTTGAAGTTATTTTGAAACTTATGGTCAATGGCATAGGTTGAAAATATTCCCTGGGCCATTATAAAACATAGTGTAATAGCACACCATAAACACAAAGGATTCTGCAGATGCTGGAAATTCTGAGCAACACACACAAAATGCTGGAGGAACTCAGCAAGTCAGGCAACATCTATGGAAAGGAATAAACAGTCAACGTTTCAGGTCGAGATACTTCATCAGAACTGATGCCCCAATTTTTTTCAAAAAATTCTCTATTTTTAACAAACTATGATAAAATAAAATATATTTCAAAGTTAATTAAATCAAGTTTGCAGTGATTTGTGTAATTAGCAACTTCTAAAATGTGAACATAACTTTATATAAGATAAAGCAACAAAGACCATTCAGAATTATATGTCACAATCAGTTACTTACTTGTTTATTAATCAAAACACAAAGCTGTGTATGTGGCTGCCAGCCCAGGCTCCCATTATAGAGCATGCAGCTGCAAGACATCTTTGTATTAGTCTCCATTGAATACACATCTGTGCTCCGTTAGAGGCGGATCTCTGACAAAATTCAGTCTATCACATGATTAAGCTCAATTGCTAAGGCATTCATAACCTTGGCATCTGAAAAGAAGAGGCATTATTTTAATTTGGTATCTGATTTGTAAACCAATTTACAAAACCATTGAAGAATTAACTGTGTTTGTTGGAATAGCTTCTAAACATTCAGTTTTAATTTATAATGTTCTAATTTAAACCATTTCCTGCCTCTTGGAAAATTTCCGCAGTTTAGAAAGTAAGGCATAAATTCCAGGTCAATTATTCAGAATGCAAAATGGGAGCCAACCAGCTGCAAGCATATAATGCCATCTCGTATAGCTTGAGAGCTTCTATTTATTTTTTAAAATACAGGTATAAAATTCAGATTTTGCTTCTGGGTTATCATCTCCATGCTTTTTGGTTAAAAGTAATGCTACTCATGACATGGGCCCAATCCCAAATAGCACTTAGCCTGCCAATCTACTCATGGTATGTGATGCTTAGTACAGCCGACTCACTCCACTGACCAAGTTCTAATTACCTGTTCCAATACCCGCCTAGATGCCTCAGAGCCAGATTTTGTCTGATGCTAAACACCTTGTGATGAATTGCCAGAGTAAAGGAGCCATGTGAAAGCTTCCTATGGAAGGAAGAAGAACGTGAATTATGTAATTTAAAACACAGCAAGGCAAAACATACATGGTAAATGGTAAGGCATTGAGGAATGCAGTAGAACAGAGTGACCTAGGAATAAAGGTGGAATTTCATGTGGATAGGGTGGTGAAGAAAGCTTTTGGTATGCTGGCCTTTATAAATCAGAGCATTGAGAGTAGGAGTTGGGATGTAATGCTAAAATTGTACAAGGCACTGGTGAGGCCAAATTTGGAGAATTGTGTACAGTTCTGGTCACCGAATTATAGGAAAGATGTCTACAAAATAGGGAGAGTACAGAGAAGATTTACTAGAATGTTACCTGGGTTTCAGCACATAAGTTACAGGGAAAGGTTGAATAAGTTAGGTCTTTATTCTTTGGAGCGTAGAATGTTGAGGGGGGGACTTGATAGAGGTATTTAAAATTATGAGGGGGTAGATAAAGTTGATGTGGATAGGCTTTTTCCATTGAGAGTCGGGGAGATTCAAACAAGAGGACATGAGTTGAGAGTTAAGGGGCAAAAGTTTAGGGGGTAACACGAAGGGGAACTTCTTTACTCAGAAAGTGGTAGCTGTGTGGAACGAGCTTCCAGTAGAAGTGGTAGAGAAAGGTTCAATATTGTCATTTAAATAAAATCAGATGGGTATATGGACAGCAAAGGAATGGAGGGTTATGGGCTGAGTGCAGGTCAGTGGAATTAGGTTGAGAATAAGTGTTCAGCACGGACTAGAAGGGCCAAGATGGCCTGTTTCCGTGCTGTTATTGTTATATGGTTATAAAACACAAAAATAAGAAGTGAGCTCAAAAATTTACCTAAGAAATTAAATTGCTTATGTATTTTAATGTAAAAATTGATTTTCCCACAATATATTATAATGATGGTTTCCAAATAAATCTTTATCACTTCAACATCAATCAGGTTTACACATCAAAGGTTGTACAGTTTGACGTCAGTTTTCCTTTCAGAGCACAGGTGTAAGTCTGGATCGCATTGGCCTGGTGTTGCCTGTTGGTCACCTTGGGAAAAGGAAAAGGAAAGAGAGGGCATATAATATAGCAAAAATATTGGAAAGTTAGAAGATTGAGAAATGTTTAAAGACCAACAGAAGGCAACTAAAATAGTCATAAGGAAAGAGAGGAAAGTTGAAATATGAAAGTAGGCTAGTCAACAATATAAGAGAAGATACAGAAAGTTTTTTCAGATATATAAAGGGTGAAAGAGAAGTGAGAGTAGATATTGGACCACTGGAAAATGACGCCAGAGAGGTAGTATAGTGGATAAATAAATGATAGACAAACTTAATAAAATATTTTGCATCAGCCTTCACAGTGAAGACACTGGAAGTATGCCAGAAATTCAAGAGTATCAGGAGGCAGAAGTGAGGAGGCCAAGACATTGAGTATATTTAAAACAGAGGTTGATAGGTTCTTGATTAGTCAGGGTGTCAAAGGTCACATGGAGAAGGCAGGAGAATGGGATTGAAAGGGATAATGAAATCAGCCATGATGAAATGGCCAAACAGACATGATGGGCCAAATAGCCTAATCCTGCTCCTATGTCTATGGTCTTATGGACAACATGGTTAAATCAGCATTGCACTAAGCTAGAATACCTGTCAGGTAAATAAATTACTTGACTTATTTTTAAATCCTTCCCCTGAACCCCTAACTCCCACTCAGTTCTAGAGCATCTGGATAGTAAAGATACCTATGTTAGACTATAATTTATTTATTTAGCTCTGCCTTCAATACCATAATTCCAAGCAAACTCATCTCCAGTCTCACAGACCTGGGACTCAACAGTATCCTTTGCAAGTGGATCCTTGACTTTCTGATCAACCGCAATCAGTAGGAATAGGTAGCAACATGTCCAACACCATTTTTCTCAGCACTGGCACTCCCCAAGGTTACCTCCTCCATCCCCTACTCTACTCTCTGTACACTCATGACTGCATGGTTCTATTCTGCTCCAACGCCATCTACAAATTTGCAGATACCACTGCAGTCGACTGTACATCACACAATGATGAGTCAGAGTGCAGGAAGGAGGTAGAGAGCCTAGTGACTGGTGTCATGACAACAATCTTTGCCTCTATGTCAGCAAAACAAAATAACCAATCATTGATTTCAGGAAGGGAGGCAGTGCATGTGCTTCTGTTCACAATCACTGGTGCTGAATTTCAATTCTCTAGAACTGAACACCACCAATAGCCTGTCCTGGTCCAACCACGTTGATGCCATGTCCATCACCAGCACCTCTGCTTCCTCAGGAGACTAAAGAAATTGTCCTGTCCCTTTATGATCCTCATCCAATTTTTATCAATGAACCATAGAAAGCATCCTGTCTGAAAGCATCAGGTTTAGTATGGCAACCTACAACCACAAAGATCTACAGAGAGTTCTGAACAGAGCTCAGAGCGCCACAGAAATCAGCCTCCTCCCCATGGACTCTTGTCTACACCTCTCAGTGCATAATCATAGATCCCATCCATCTTAGATAATCTCTCTTCCCCCTCCCCACCCAAATCATACAGAAGACACAGAAGTCTGAAAGCACTCACCACCAGGCTCAAGAGCAGCTTCTACCTTGCTGCTTCCCGAGTACTGAATTGTTCCCTGGTACACACAGACCTGGGACTGTACACCCTGGTACAATCTTGGCCTCACATTCTAACCCATTGTGACCTTTCTCCTTTCTGTCTATCTGCACTGCACTTTCTCTCCACTGGGTACGTTTACCTTGTACTACCTCTGTGCTGCGCTGTAATGAATTGATCTGGGTATGCAGGGCAAGTTCTTCGCTTTACCTCAGTACACGTGACAATAAGAAACTACTTTACCCTGCCACCATCCCTTTTGAATCTGCTTCCAATATTTATTTTGAAAATACATTTCGGATTATAACAGTTTGCAGCTTACAAAGCTTTTCTTCATTTCCCTTGATTCTTTCATCTTTCCTGCTGGTGAAAACATCTTATTTCATCAAGATTTCTCATAAAATTTTAAATTTCTTTTTATTTTCTGAAGTTAAATGGTAATGCATTTAGCACACAAATGTGGTTACTTCTCTAAATTTGCTTCAGGGTAATTAGCTACTGGCCTAATGCCACACTGTTCCCACCGGTGAACTTAATCTTCATTCGCTTTCCAGTTGCCCGAGGCGCCTGCTACCGGCAGCTAAGCAGCTGAATAAATGTAAAGGTTGCTGTTCAGTGCTGGAGCTGCTTCTGCTAGAAAATCAATTTCGGGAAAATCTCTTGTCAGAATTCTCTGCCCCAGAGAGTTATGGAGGCTTGCTCATTAGAAGTATTTAAAGTGGGGTTTGATAACATTTTTAAGAGTTTGGAGGATTGATGGCAATGAGGTAGAGGCACAGAGAAGATGAGGCCCGTGTCAGAACAGCCATGATCATATTGAATGATGTAGCCTCCTTGTGTAGAAATAGGATTGTTTTTTGGTGCATTTAACATCTGCTTCACAAGGCACTAATGGCCTCTCAGATTTCCTGCAGATAAAATAAAAGGCAAGTGATTTGTTAACACTCGTGCAATTCCTCTTAGCAAAGTGTCAACAGAGCTCACAGCTGCTGCATCGTTGCTGTACTGATCACGAAGGTGAGTCAGAGTTTGACTAGCTATAACAGTGCCTGAACAGCTGCAGAAAGTGGCACACAGCAGACCCCCACTGCTTCGCACGACACGGCGGTCAGTCACAACTGCCCCATATTGAAGAGCAGGATATCAAAGTGGCCAATAAATGGAAAGCCTCTGTTTGAACAGAAAGGCTGCAAACAGTGTCGAAATGTTCACTGATGCAGACTCCGTAACCTAACCCTTGATAACTGGAATGGGCAGGTGAGGTGCCCTGTGCAATGCATCTGTCTCAGAGAGCTGTCCCTTTAGTTCAGGGCTCCTCTTGCTCAATGATATTGGGCCATGCTATAAAAAAGGTTGGGAACCCCTGCTTTAGTTAATGTCTGTTGATGTTTAGTTGATTATTGATATCTGTGTGATGAGCTCTGAGTTTCCTTGTAAATGTTGAGCAAAAGTGTAGTTTGTTTGCAAAAGTGTCGACTGCTTACAGAAGTTAATTGCTGTTGGTAATGCTGTTCACAACTATTGGCATATTTGGGTGGGTGATAGTGGGAACATAGTAAACTGTGCACAGACATGCCTGGTTTAGTTTCCCAACAGTCCTGATACCACCCAGAAACAATTGACAATTTTATGCAGAATTGACACATGCAAAATTTACGCAGAGGGATCACCTTTTAGCTCAGGGTAATTAATACATAAGATAACTAACCTTTAAAATCAGACAGGGCTCCATCTCTTCATATTTTCCAAGTGCACCGTTTCCTTTAGAGATGCATACTGTTGCTGCTCCTCTTTGCTCCTCTACATCAGCACTCAAGTATCCGTTCCCATTGCTAGATTTGCTATTCCACTATTTACTAGCTCTGTCTACTCAGCTTTACAAGTATCTGATACGCAAGTAAGCAACATCAGTGTGGAATTTAAGAAGACATTTACAAGTTCCATCTCCCCATTTATAAAACCCAGGCTATTTCACTTTACCAGTTTATCGCAAGAGCTTTCTACCGAGTCCCCCTCCCTTCCCTCTACTCTGGAAATCTTTCCTTCTTAAGTAAGTATGAGTTTCAGCTCAACCAAAAGGAAATGGGTTGATGTTTGCCCTGGTGATGTTGGGGGTGTGCTATTGGAATAGGTTTTGAATATTTTGGCCAGAGGAAGATTAAGATCTTACAGTCCCACTAGAAAGTAAGCATAATGGAAGGTTGAGTAAGAGTCGGCTGGAGCTCTTTTATTATCAAATAACCTGTAAACATTGACTGCTACTCTTTATTTTAGTTTAGGATCACTGCCTGTTCTTACATACTGTCATGAGGCCAGTATCAGTAATGTATATGGGGTTTGGGAGGAGAAAATAGTTTTCTTTAAAGCATACATACAGTAATCAAGACCAATACAGAGAGAACAAATCTGTTACATAGATAAAAGGAGTTATATTTTTAATAAAAGAATTTAAATGTGCAAATGCCGGAAATTCCAGAATTCTCCATTTTATCTTTGTCATCATATAATTCCTTCCTGAAGCAAACACAAAAATTTTAAAACTTCCCTTTCTAAATGCTAACCATTGTTAATTACTTAGTCATAAGGTGTAGCTAAGATGTATGAATATTCTGCTGATCTTGTAACAAAGTAAGAAAAAAAAGTAAGATATAAATTCCTCAATTTTAGAGTTGCATCATCTTTCCCAAAGCATTTTAAGCAGCTGGCCACAGGAAAGTAGAACAAAGCTCATGAAAGTGTGTCCTTGCTATGTCAGCATTACTGTGGAAGAAAGGATTACCAGAATATATAGGAAGGGAAAAGTATATTTTTTCTTAAGGTCAGGTTGTTGTTTTGTGCATTTTACATTTTGTTAACACATATTAGGGTGGCGCAGTGGTTAGCACAACACTTTACAGTACTGCTATTTGTAAGGAGTTTGTACGTTCTCCCCGTGACCATGTGGGTTTCCTCCAGGCACTCCAGTTCCTTCCCACAGTCCAACGTCATAATGGTTGTTAGGTTAATCGGTCATTGTAAATTGTCCTGTGATTAGGATAGGGTTAAGTCGGGGCTTGCTGGGCAGCACAACTCAAAGGGGCAGAAGGGCCTGTCCCGTGCTGATAGACAAAGGCAACAAAGTAAGCAGATACTGCAGATGTCCAGTTCAACCCCCAATGTTAGTATCTAAACTGAGACCAGCTCATGAAAACCCCTCACTGTTTCATAGGAGGACCATGAATTTTGGGAACAGTACATTCGGAGCTAGGTTAGCTGTTACAGGCCAATCCAATGGCCCATTGGTAGTCATGAATCCAGTAATACTCCACAATTTGTCAGCTCACTTACTCACTCAGTCCAAAATTTAACTGATGGTTTTACAATTGTACTTTTATTAATACTATGTAGAAGTCTATTGGCATGATGTTAATTGAAGTTCTCTCTGCTTGACCCAGTGATCAGAGAGAAAGTTCCATTGCTAATAGTTCAGTGAAGAAAAGGATTCTGTTCGTGGTTACAGTGAAAGTAGAATGTGCAGTTTATTGGTGACACTGCGAAATTGCCTTCATCATTATCCTTTTAAATTTACATGCTCACAACCAGATTATTAAATGAAATTATCTTTAATGAGCGTATTTTCTCCAGCTGCTATTTGTAGTAATAAGTAAAGGTGAGTATAAAGCTCTGCATCCGGTATTAGATGCCCTGTGCTACACTCATAGTCATTTTAACTGAAGTTATCAGCAGGAAAAAATTAAACTCTTAACAATCTTTATATCAATTAATTTAGAAATATGTAAAGTAGCAATATTTAATAGTCAGGCTGTATGAATGCAATTCTAATAAATGTACTGTCAATGCAGCACGGGAAAAAACTGAATTTCAATTTTGTCAATGATTTGTGTTCATAATAATGTTTTCCATTACAAGCTGGTTCAAGAAACGAACCCACGTCCTAGGTGTTAAGCTTAATCACTGTTTCATGATGATCGTACTATAAATATCGAATAATAATTTATGATAGCATGAATGTTTTAACTGTTTGATATGTAAGATGTTCAGGTGTTTTTTCTAAGGAAATGTTGCTGATATGTAGTGATCTTGTGTGTTGATGTTTGTTATTTTGTTTCCTGTATCTCTGTACATTCATTGTCTCAATAAATCAATATTTACCATATTTTCATGTTTTGGTTTCTTATATGATTACTTTTGGTTGTCTTCTATCTTTCTCTATTCCCATTTTTGTGGTTGTGCTGTGTTTTTTACATTACAGTTTAATTTTCCTGCTTTTAGTAACCAAGTAATTACCATCAAAGTGTCTGGTTAATCCTTTAACATTTTGTTGTGAAGAGTCACATTCTAAAGCAGCAGTGTCCTGTTCATTTAATCGTCTGTACAAATTGTATATATCTATGGAGATAACAGTGCCTTGTTAAATGAATCAGTTCTTACTATGCTGCTTGAATTTAGTTTGGTGGTCTGGCAAATAACTTCTGTAAAATGACAATATATGCCTGATTTTTTTCATTAGAACTAGCTTCTCTCTGAGAAAAATCAATTTATAAAGAAGCGAAGTACATAATTTATTAAAATACAACTTTTAAACATAATAAAAGGAAATTATTTTCAAAATTGAGTTAACAATCTGAGGACTGAGCAGCCTCAAAAATATCTACTCTAAAGAACGCTGCAGCTTTAATATACCTTCTGTGTGACTTTCTCTGTGTATACATAACCACATTTGTTGAAGTCACTGTGTTAATGTGCTGCAGGTATTATAGTCTGCCGTCTTTTATAGTATAACCAAAGGCAGGGTGAAAATTCAAGTCTACATAATTTTCTAATCCAATGTTTTCAGCTGCATGAGAATCAATGAACTTTGAAGTGTGTTATTTTTTCCAAAATTGGTATTACTTTTTCAGGTGTAATATAAAAATAAGCAAAATGCATAGAGTCCAAGTAAAAAATAAGCTTCTTGAAAAGGAGCAGCAGACGTTCCTCCCTGGCTTTTCTTCCCAAGAGCTGGCTTTTCTTTGCACAAAATAACATCCCTCCACCCACCTTGGAAGCAGCGGTGAAGATTTGCTTGAAGGCCATATTTGATATTTGCTTCCCAGGCTCTCCAAATTAGCACTGTCCCTAATTGATCTTAAAGTATCCAAAATGTAAATCTAGATCCCAAAAGTGCTTTTGTTAAACTACAATTTTGTTTCATTTATTTTTGTATATTATTAGTTTGAAATCAGCTAAGCTATCCATAAACAAAGTGTTTTGATAAAGGTATACCTTGGCAAGTTAAATTATAATCCCATTACAGTTAGAGGAGTGGCAGCTGTGGTTCAATTGGGAAAAAAGCACAAGGACTGGTAGCAATGCACCTCCACCTGAAGAAGTGCGGCCTCCCACAGGAGTAAACAATAAACTACTTCTGCCTCCTCACATGATCACAACAGAATACAGACAGTGTATCCCAGGCACCTCCAGGCTGAAAAAAAAAACGAGTAAACCAGTCATAAACACAAGAGATTTTGCAAATGCTGGAAATCCAGTGTAATGCACACAAAATGGTGGAGGAATTCAGCAGGTTAGGCAGCATCTATGAGGAGGAATAAAGAGCCGACATTTCGGACCGAGACCTGATGAAGGGTCCCAGCCTGATACATTGGCTCTCCATATGCACTGCCTGATCTGCTGAGTTCCTCCAGCAATTGTGTGTGGTACTGTTGTAAACAAGTATTTTTCCCCAGAGCTGCTGTCTCTGGGCTGGTTAAGAAAGCTGAAGCAGTTTAAATAAAAGTTTGTTAAGTAGATTTGAATTTGAAATGTCTCCAGTCTCAGAAGATAAATATATATTTCAACTTGAGACAGCTGATAAAAGTGCTGAAATTTGTTGAATTAGTTGAGCATTTCTTGATGAGAACATCATTGAGGAGATGTATATTTCTTTAAATATTTAGATCACTGTCCGGACGCATTGTTGGAGGGGTGTGGTGGTTCTTCACTCTGATTATCATTTCCTCCTACACGGCCAATCTTGCCGCCTTCCTGACCGTAGAGCGTATGGTGTCACCGATAGAGAGTGCTGAAGATCTCTCAAAGCAAACCGAGATTGCTTACGGAACACTGGACTCAGGCTCAACTAAAGAATTTTTCAGGGTAAGTCTTTCTGCAGCTGACAAAATCCGTGTATTCCCAATGGCAATGTGCTATATTAATAAAGAAAATCAATATTCAGCCAGATCAGACACAATGATGTGCTTGTATAAGTGGCATGAAATAGCAGAAAGAGGGTAGATACAATAATAACAAAGGACTGAAATGATTAACCTCTTCCTGTCACGCAGTCATTACTGTGTGGCTGAGGGTTGGGAGATTGGTGTATATAGCAAATAGGCCAGAGTTGACTAAAAGAGAAAGGAGGATGAATGGGTATTTTTAAGATTTGGTTGTTCTACAGGTTATGGAAAAGTTCAATAGATGGGGTAGAAGTTGGAAGGAGTGGGTTTAGATGAAAACTGTTTTTGTCGACAGAGCATGATCCCATTGATTCACAAACTGATACGTACATACAGAATTGTTGATACTCATTGTTTCATGACATGTTTGTTCTTTTCAGTAGTTTCTTTCTTTCTGATTTGTTTGGTGTTCTTTTGTGTCCACTTCCATGCACCATTTTGTGCTCATCACCTGATAAACGTTCTGACAACAAATCTCCTTGGGAATCCTGAATATATCTATATCAATCTAAATGTAACTGACCTACATATTGAAGGCTCCACTCTGTCTCAACTTCCAACGTGTCTGTAACTTCATTGTCCAACAAAAGGCCTTGAATGCATCTTCCTATCCACACCAGCTTCCATTTACACTCAGTTCCTCCACACAGTGGAATAGCAGTTCCTTTGGGCCTGTTTTCAGGTTGGGAAAATGTACATCAGAGTGCATGCTACAGCCAAGAGGCCTGACACCAGCACCAAGTCGTACCTTGTGCCTCATTAATATTAATTGGACCTGTTGTGCTTCCACAGGTACCTCATCCATGTAAGAAAATGAATATCAGGCCACTTCTCTCACTCCAGCAGCTTAAAGACACGTCCCAAGCAGGTGAATGGAAAAGATATTTGGATGGGAGACAGGGGAACGTGCCACAACAATCAATTATTTTTAGCATTTTTACAATTTAAAACTTGATGACTATCAATGAACTCAGAGTAGAACAGGGTTGGTGTCAAATGTCAGCAAGAGAGTCAAAGCAGGAATAAGTAAAGAGTCTCAACTCTTGTTCCAGATGACCTTCGAGGGTGCTTTAAAAATGGCCTGATGTAATACAATGTAGTCTTTGCAGATGTGTCTTGAGTATACAACTTGGGCCGCAAAGCTGCTCCTCTTTACACCTATTTTCACTATTAAATGGGTATCAGTGGTTCAGTTTCCACCCCTTAACGTTGAGAATATTCGTTGTTTAAAATTATTCCGCAGCTTTGTCGAGGCACTGAATACATGGCCGATATATACTACTAGTCTCCTGTGTGGCCTCCAGTGCAACCCTCTACCCCACATTTACCATGAGGGGCAGACCATTAATCTGTGACTATTCTCTGGAACTCTTTCCCAAGTCCTTTCTCCTTGATAATTCTCTCCTTCATTTAAGATCTTCCTTCATATCCTTCTCCCTGACCTTGCTTGCTGTCATCCTTCTGAATGCTTCAATTATTGTACAGCATCCATTTCTCCTCTGAGTAAGTTTTTTTAAATGTGCTCACATGTGATTGATACCTCCGGGTTGTTGTTGCTGATTCCTATTTGCCTTTTTCCAGAGATCAAAAATAGCAATATATGAGAAAATGTGGGCCTACATGAAATCTGCGGAACCTTCCGTTTTCACCAAGACCACTGCTGAGGGTGTTGCCCGGGTCCGTAAATCCAAGGGCAAGTTTGCCTTCCTTCTGGAGTCCACGATGAATGAATACATTGAGCAGCGGAAGCCGTGTGACACGATGAAAGTAGGAGGCAACCTGGATTCCAAAGGATATGGAGTGGCAACACCTAAGAACTCCCCATTAAGGTGGGTGGGATAGTATAACAATATGTAATTGTGTTGTTATAGTATTCCACCTACCCTGATGTCCCTTGTGTTCTTTTTTAGATTGTGTGTCAATGGTATGTGCATGATTTCATTTCACATCTTTGAAAAATGTGCAGGTAAAGAGTGTTCCTCTGCTAGACAAACAAATCAGCTGTACTTCTATCAGTAGTCCAAGAAGCTTTGGGAGGAGAGAGCCCATATCAGATCACTCTACATGGAATCAACAATTCAGGCATGCGTGAACTTAAATATAGAACCCAACTACTACACAACAACAGCATGTTTTCATTCTACTTGTGCAAAATTTAGAAAGAAGGAAGCCAACTTTTATCTAATACCCTTTCCAACACCCACAGTGTGAAAAGGTGCTATGCTACAAATGGCTCATTATAATTACCAGTCCCTGCTGGTTTGATGGTAAATACATATTTTACAGAAAATCCAGAGTTGTGAAATTTAATGTTGTAGAGCTGCCAGTCATAAGAAATGATTAATAATTTTTTTATTTATTTCTGTTGTTTGTACTATTTTTTTGTCTCTAGTTTAAAAACCTTTCTGAGTAGGTAACTGAAGCACCATCAATAACTCACACTGAGACGTAAGGCGAGATATCGGCTTTTATTGACTGGAAGAAGGAACCAGGAGTGAGTGTCCACCATACTATGACCTGGAGACTGAGGCCGAGCGTCAGGCCTCAGATCGCCTTTATACAGGGGCCTGTGGGAGGAGCCACAGGAGCAGTCAGAAGGGGGCGTGTCCAGACAGGCACATAGTTCACCACAGTAACATATTATTCTATCCTCAAGGCAAAGCAAAATCTGTGTTCAAAGTAGATGCCTGACAAAGTGTAGGAGCTGCAGTGCTGTGGTTGCATTGTTAACCAAAATTCCCATCTTGTACAGCACCCTCTGCTAAATCAGGATCACAGAAATGACCTTTTTGAGTTTTGCTGTTGGGACAGCTTACCCACCCTCGCAGTCACAAATAGATAGTCTGCTCTCGTAACTGGCTTTGTTCAGAGGCCTGAGATGTTTGATAAAGTCTCTTAGGAGTCCCAGCCTCAGATTATTAGTCTGTTTCTTTTTCGGTGTTTCTGTATTAGGAAAGGTAGTAACAGAGATTGTTGTCTCATGCTTTTGATATAGATGGATTCTAGTTCGGATCTGATTGTATAGGGGTGGCAATAACTGGCAAGCCTCAGCTTGTCAAAGGCAATAGAATTTATCACACAGATTGAAGACCAACCTGAAATCTATCTTCCCTCCCCCTTCAAATAATGTTACCAAATTCACTATTATGTTTATTTATTGTTAAAATGAGGTGATGCTGATGAGAACAGATTTATTATCCATCTGTAGCTATAGAGTCCTAGAACACTACACCACGGAAACAAGCCATTTGGCCCATCTAGTCCATGCTGAACTAGTAACCTGCCTAGTCCATTGACCTGTACCCAGCTCATAGCCCTCCATAGCCCTCCCATGCACATTCCTATCCAAATTTCTCTTAAATGTTGAAATTGAACCCGCATCCACCATTTCTGCTGGCAGCTTGTTCTACACTCTCACTGCCCTCTAAGTGAAGAAATTCCCCTTAAACATTTCACCTTTCACTCCTCGTAATTATGTATACCTCTGCCAAATCTCCCCTCATTCTTCTAGATTGAGGGAATGAAGTCCTGACCTATTCAACCTTTCCCTAAAACTCAGGTCTTCAAGTCCTGGGAACATCCTTGTAAATTTTTCCTGCAGGTAGGTGACCAAAACTGCATACCGTAAAGGTGTATAAGCTGACCCCCATTTTCAAGATTAAAGAAGTGACTTCTTCATGTTACCTTTGTATAAGCCGACCCTTTTGTAGAGGTTTTTGATTTAACCAGAAAAGATCACAAGATCTCATATGTCGGTACTCAGCTTTGGCAGATCTAGAACCTGGAAATTTTGTGAACCAGTACCTGCTAAGAAAACAGGCCTACGCATTGTAGAGCATTATAAGCAAGTTCTTAAATAAATCAGGGAGGGAAGTTTTGGATTAGGTTCCCAATGGTAAAGAATCCTCTCAAATGTAACCCTGTGAAACCATTTGGCACCTATCGTAATCTCATTAAAACATAACACGGGGTGGCGGGATCAGTGTGTCTACTCAGTATTGAGTTTGCGACCACCATGTACAAAAGATGAAAATGAATGCGATATGATGCTGGCTTCAAGCTGAAGGTTGTTGATTTTGCTAAAGAAACAAATAATTCTGCAGTTGCTAAGAAGTTTAGTGTGAACGAGAAACAAGTGAGAGAGTGGAAAAAGGCAGAGGACACGCTGAGGGAAATGGTAAAGACGAAATGTGCAAACCGCGGGAAAACATGCCAGTGGCCAAAACTGGAAGAAAATGTTTTAGAGTGGGTGAATCATCAGCGATCATCTGGGTACATTGTTACCAGAGAAATTATTTGAGTTCAAGCATTGAAATGGGCTGAAAAACACTGGAAGGTCAGCGAAAATTTCAAAGCTAATTTCAAAGAAAATTTCAAAGTTGGTGCACCCCATTTATGAATAGACGCTACTTGTCTGGGACATGTTCAAAGCGCAGTTGTCAGGTGAGACAAAAGCAGCACCTAAAGCTGAAAACACGGACATTGCAGTCATCCCCGGTGGTTTGACGTCCATGCTCCAGCCACCAGATGTGAGTTTAAACAAATCATTCAAAGAATTCATGCGTCGACGTGGGACGCGATTTTTGGAGAGTCAGATAATGAAGAGTGTGAAAGTTTCAAGCTCTGAACGTTCGACGACAACAGTGTGTACAAGTAAATTGAGAAACAGAATGTGTTTTGTAGATCTTTACTTTTGTGTAGATTTCATAAGCATTTGTATTTTCTTTTGTAACAGCCAATAAATACGACCTGTATTCTGTGTATTTGTTTTTTCAAAGTTGGCACCCTCTGTAAGCTGATCCCCTAATTTTAGGACCAAAATTTAGGCTTATTCTCAGCTTATACACCGGAATTTACAGTACATACTCCAGATTAAGCCTCACCGATGACTTATACAACTTCAACATAACATCCCAACTCCTCTTCTCTGTACTTTGATTTAAAAAGGCCAATGTGCCATAAACTTTCTTTATGACCCTGTGATGCCACTTTCAATGAATTGTCGATCTGTATTCCCAGTTCCCTCTGTTCTAACATATTCCTCAGTGCCCTAAGTCCTAAATCATATTCCTAAGTCCTACCCCAATTTGTCCTCCCAAAGTACAACACTTCACACTGTCTACATTAAATTCCATCTGCCATTTTTCAGCTCATTTTTACAGCAAGCTTTGATAGCCTTCTTCACTGTTCACTACACCGCCAATCCACAAATTTCCTGTTCCGGTTTACTACATTTTCATTAAGATCGTTGTTATGGATGACAAACAACAATGAACCCAGCACCAATCCCAGAGGCAAGCTAGTAGTCACAGGCCTCCAGTCAGAGAGACAACCATCTACTACCACTCTCCGGCTTCTCCTGCAAAGCCAATGTCCAATCCAATTTACTACCTCATTTTGATTGGCAAGAACTAAACCTTCTTGACCAACTACCCATTTGGGACTTTGTCGAAGGGCATGTTAAAGTCCATGTAGACAACAGCCACTGCTTTGCCTTCTTCACCCTTCCTGGTTACTTCCTCAAAAAACTCTATAAGGTTGGTTAGACACAACCTACCTAGCACAAAACCATGTTGACTACCCCTAATCAAACTGTCTGTCCAAATACTTGTATTCCTTATAATACCATCCAATAGCATACCCACTACTGATGTCAGGCTCCCTGGCCTGTAATTTCTCAGCTTTTTCTTAGAGGCTTTCTTAAACAATGGAACAACATTAGCTATCCTCCAGTCCTCTTGTACCTCCCCTGTGGCTAAGGAAGCTTTAAGTATCTCTGCTAGGTCTCCTGCAATTTCTGCACTAGCTTCCCACAGGTCCAAGGGAACACCTTGTGAGGCCCTGCTGTCTAATTTGCCAAAAGACAGCATACACCTCCTCCTGTGTATTCTGCATAGGGTCCATGACCTCACTGCTGATTTTTCTCACTTCTCTAGACTCTGTGTCTGTCTCCCGAGTGAACACAGATGCAAAAAAATCCATTAAGATCTCCCCCATCTCTTTTGGCTCCATGCATAAATTTTCCACAGGACCAATTTTGTCCTTTGTATTCT
The DNA here is from genome assembly GCF_030144855.1 of Hypanus sabinus. Classification (NCBI taxonomy): domain Eukaryota; kingdom Metazoa; phylum Chordata; class Chondrichthyes; order Myliobatiformes; family Dasyatidae; genus Hypanus; species Hypanus sabinus. Next base: position 50,881,840 of record NC_082708.1, on the reverse strand, counting down.
TTTTGCTCTTCATATATCTGTAGAAACCCTTGGGATTCTCCATCACCTTGTCTGATAGAGCAACCTCATGCCTTCTTTTAGCCTTCCTTATTGCTTTCTTAAGAGTTTTGCATTTCTTATACATCTTAAGTACCTGATTTACTCCTTCCTGCCTGGACCTGCTACACACCTCCTCCTCCTCCTTTACCAGGGCCAACATCTCTCAAAAACCAAGGTTAGCTAAACTTTTTAACCTCATCTTTTATTCTGACAAAAACATACAAGCTCTGTACCCTCAACATTTCACTTCTGATGGCCTTCACTTACAAGTACACCTTTGACAGAGGACACCCTGTCCCAATCCACACTACCTGGTCCTTTCTGATTCGATCAGAACTGGCCGTCCTCCAATTTGGAATCTCAGCCTGAGGACCAGACCGGTCCTTCTCCATAATTATCCTGAAACTAATGGCATTATGATCACTAGCTGGAAAGTGGATCTCCCTAGTAGGAAATCCAGTATCACACTCCTCCTAGTTGAGACCTCTACAAATTGATGAAGGAAACTTTCCTGAACACATTTGACCAACTCTATTCCATCCAGCCCTTTTACAGTTTGGGATACCTAGTTAATATGTGGTAAGTTAACATCACCTACTATCACAACTTTATGTTTCTTGCAACAGTCTGCGATCTCGTTACCCTTTCTACCCATGTCATTGTTTCGACATGGACCATAACCTCTGGTTGCTCACCTGCCACCTCAGAATGCCGTGGACTCATCCCCTCACCCTGGCACCTGGGGTGGCAACATACCATCTGGGAATCTCATTATCATCCACAAAACCTCTTATCTGTTTTTTCTTGGGTTTTGTTGTTGTTTCTTTGTTGCAAGAAAATGAATCTCAGGGTTGTATATGGTGACATTTATGTATTTTGATAGTAATTTTTGACTTTGACAACAACGAATCCCCTATCACTACAGCTTGCCTCTTCGCCCCCATTTCCATCTGAGCCACACAGCCAGAGACCTGACTGCTGTAGCTTTCCTCTGCTAGATCTTTCCCCCCTATTCAAAGCAGTACACCTGTTATCGAGGGGAATTGCCACATGGGTACTCTGCACTGGCTGCCCATCCCCTTTCCCTCTCCTGATAGACACCCTGCACCTTGGGTGTAACTACCTCCCTGTATCACCTGTCAGCCAATCCCCTCAGTCCCCCAATGATCCAGAGTTCATCCAGGTCCAGCTGAAATTACTCAGTGGTCTGTTAGACACTGCAGCTGGATCCACGTAGTAGACAGTGACACAGGAGGTGTCCCTACCTTCCCACATCCCACAAGAGGAATATTCCACTCTCCTGTCTGGCAACCCGATTGCTCTAGCTGTGCGATAGGAAAGAACGAATAAAAATCTACCTTCAGCCTTTGCCTCTCCTTGCTGAGGCCACTCTGAGCCGGTCGCAATTCTTCACTCTAACATGCCCCACTCTGTTTTTCACATTGGCTCATACCAAGTGCACAATCTAACGTCTCCAAGAGAACTGTGGCACACAGAACGTCCCCACTGACCCTGCTTGCTTCTTCGGAGATTTCAGAACGTGTCAATGGGTCTTCTCCTTCACCTCCTTAATCCTAGTTGTGATACATTAGGTATTGTATTCCTGGCTATTAAACTGATGTTAATAAATTTCAGGACATTTTGTGATTTGGTGAGAAATTGGTGCTGATGGAACAGCTTTAACCTTGTTTTTTGTTTTCCTTGACGAGAGAGTCAAAGGAAAAGAATGAAGTGCTGATGTAACCTTAATACATTTACTGTCAGTCACCCTGTAACCATAGTGTTCTTGGAGTCATTCTCTTTGGCCTTGTTGGCCTATGCCAACCAAGATGCCCAACCAATTTAGTCCCATTTGCCCATGTTTGGCCCATATCTGTGATGAAAGTGAAATCTGATCAAATGGGCATCAATTATGAATAATGGCCTCTGTCTCCAATACTTTAATTTGGTGCTTCTTTAGTGTGTGGCATGTTGTTTGGCTATTAATATTGAAGCTCTGCCTATATTTTTATTGCAGAACTGAAATGGCCATTTGATATTCCCAACAGCAGCACTATAGAATCAGAAATATTTGTTATTTGTGTTAATCTGCTAATGCAGTTCTGAGACTGGCCCTTAAATAAAACCCAGTTTAGGCTCATAGCTTGTGTTAGTGAGTTCTTTGCAATAATGAATCCACCAATATTTACTTTTTGCTTCTATTTGAACAAAATGAAGTAAATTTATTTTCAGTTGGACAGCTGGATTTTTTTCTTTGCCCATTAATGTTGTTCTTCTGTGAACTACAAGAAGATCAGTTCTCTCCCCAGCTCCCCCCCCCCCCCCGCCACCCGGGTAAGGATT